>NC_089783.1:6062176-6099676 GCF_040412425.1 Macrobrachium rosenbergii | reverse complement strand
CCCAGTCACAAGAGACAGATATGGAGGTCAGGGGATACAAAGGAAGGGGTAAGGCGTAGGGCTTTACTTCGCAACCTGACAAATTATGATGAAAGCGAAAAGTAAAAGTAGGAGGGGATGGGAAAGGGGGCCAGAAGAGTGAAGGGGAAGGGGAGGGAAGGGGGAGGGGAAGTGGATGGGAAGGGAGAGGGGAAGTGAATGGGAAGGGGGAGGATAGGGGAAGGGAGGGAGAGTGAAGAGGGAAGGTGAGCGGGAGGGTAGTGGGAAGACCTTACCTTACCTTACAGACCTTACAGTTCGTTCGGGTTGCCCCAGGTCCCTCAGTGTGAGGCACCTTTGATGTCTACCAGAGAATTGCTAACGCATCTTCCGGTATATTTTGCATCTTCCAGTCTTGGATGGTCTGGGATGCATCTTAGATATTTGTCGAGCTTATTCTTAAACACATCTACGCTCACTCCTGTTATGTTCCTCAGATGAGCTGGTAGCGCATTGAATAGACGCTGCATTATCGATGCTGGTGCATGGTGGATTAATGTCCTGTGTGCTTTCCTTAGTTTTCCTGGTATAGTTTTTGGCACTATTAATCTACCTCTGCTTGCTCTTTTGATATTTTTAGCTCCATGATGTTTTGGTAATTCCTTCTATCTGTTTCCATGCTTGGATTACCATGTAGCATTCTCTTCTCCTTTCAAGACTATATAAATTTAAGAATTGTAGTCTTTCCCAGTAGTCAAGGTCCTTAACTTCTTCTATTCTAGCTGTAAATGACCTTTGTACACTCTCCATTTGTGCAATATCCTTTTGGTAGTGTGGGTACCATATTATATTGCAATATTCAAGTGGACTACGTACGTACATTTTATAAAGCATAATCATGTGTTCAGCTTTTCTTGTTTTGAAGTGCCAGAACAACATTCCCATTTTTGCTTTGCATTTTGCCAATAGAATTGCTATTTGATCATTGCATAACATATTCCTATTCAACATCACACCAAGGTCTTTAACTGCTTCCTTGTTTGTGATTGTCTCATTATTAGATCCTTTATATGCATATAGCATTCCTACTTTATCACCATAGTTCACTGATTCAAATTTATCAGAGTTAAATACCATCCTATTTATCTCTGCCCATTTATATATTTTGTTTAGGTCTCTTTGTAGCGAGTTCCTATCTTCATCACAAGCAATTTCTCTACTTATTCTTGTGTCATATGCGAAACTTCTTACTACTGAGTCCTTAACATTACTGTCTATGTCTGCAATCATAATCACAAACAGCAATGCAGCTAACACCGTACCTTGTGGTACACCGGATATTACCGTAGCTTCATCCGATTTCTCATCGTTTGCAATCACTATCTGTTTTCTGTTTTGCAAAAATTCTTTTATCCATTTTCCTACTTTGTCAACAATGTTATGTTTTCTAATTTTTTCGCTAATATATTATGATCTACCTTGTCAAAAGCTTTTTGCAAAGTCTAGGTAAACCACATCTGTATCTTTTCATTTATCATATTTTTATATATGCTTTCATGGTGGACTAACAATTGGGTTTGTGTACTTTTTCTGGGTACAAAACCATGTTGTCCTATATTGAACAATCTATTTTTCATTAAATGTTTCATTATATTATTTTTTATTACCCTTTCATATACTTTCATAATATGAGATGTCAGACTCACAGGCCTATAATTACTTGCCTCTAGTATTGAACCACTTTTGAAAGTAGGAGTAATATATGCTAATTTATGTTCATCATAAATCTTGCCTGTATCTATACTTTGTCTTAATAATATTGCTAGCGGCTTTGCGATTGAATGAACCACTTTCTTTAACAATATGGCAGGTACGCCATCTGGTCCTACTGCTGATCCATTTTTAATTCCATTAATAGCCTGCACAATATCGGCTTCTGTAATATCTATATCCGATAAGTATTCAATATTTTCATCTCTTATTTCTGTATCATTATCTTCATTGTCAATTCTAGTGTAAATTCACTCTTATATCATTCTGCTAATATGTTACATATTTCCTTTTTTCATTCGTTAATCGCCCTTCAATTCTTAGAGGGCCTATTTCTACTCTTATTTTATTCATCTTTTTGCATATGAATAAAAAATTTTAGGTTTTGCTTGATATTTTGTAGGGTCTTTTCTTCTAGATTCCATTTTTAATTTTCTTTTGATTGTATAATCTTTTGTTCTGCATTTTCTATCTTACTTTTTAGTTCCATCACTTTCCATGCATTTTTTTCTTTTGCAAGACATTTTTTCCACTTTCTGATTTTCTGGAACAAGATCCTTCTGTCTCTTGGAATTCATGACTGATATTTACTTTTTTTCTTCGGTATATATTTTTCCACTATTTCCTCTAATATTTTATATAATATATCGGTATTTACCTGTATATTATCACTTACAAATATGTTTTCCCATTCTTTGTTTAATTCTTCATTTCTTTTTGAAAAGGGGTGAGGGGAATAGAGAGGGGGAGGGGGAAGATAGAGGGAGGGATGGAGGTGGGAATGGGAGAGGGATGGAGAGGAGGAAAGGGAGGAGAGGGGAAGGGAAGGGATGGAATAGGAAAGGGGGAGGGAAGATGGAAGGTGAGGTGGAGGGAGAGGAGGAAGGAGAGGAGAGGGGGAAGGGAAGAGGGGTGGAAGAGGGAAGGGGAGGGGAGGGAAGAAGGAAGGAGAGGAGGAGGACACAGCTATGTTAACACTTGATCATGTCCTTGGGGAGGGGGGAGGGAAAGGGAAGGGAAGGGGAGGGGATGGGGAAGGGTGAATGTGTAGGGGAGGGGGAAGATGGTGGAAGGGTGAGTAGGAAGGTGAGGGGAGGGAATGGGAAAGGTGGATGGAAGAATGAAGGGGGAAGGGGAGGGAAATGGGAGGGGTAAGTGGGGGAGAAGGTGAGGAGAGGGGAAGGGGTGGGGGGGAAAGGGAAGGTGAGTGGGAGGGTAGGAGGAAGGAGAATAGGGAGAGGAATGGAAGAGAGAAGGGGAGGGAAGAGTGAAGGGGAGGGGAGGGGAATAGAGAGTGGGAGGGTGAAGGAGGAGGGGAGTGGGTGGAAGAGGGTAGGGAGGGAAGGGGGTGGAAGAAGGAAAGGGAAAGGAGGGAGGGGAAGGTGGATGGAAGAGGGAAGGGGAGAGGAGGGAGGGGACAGGGGAAGGAAGAGGGAAGAGGAGGGGGAAGGGGGATGGAAGAGGGAAGGAGGAGGAAGGGGGGTCGGAAGAGGGAAGGGGAGGGAAGAGTGAAGGGGAGGGAGAGGGGGAATACAGGGTGAAGGAGGAGGGAGTGGGTGGAAAAGAGAAAGGAGGGGAAGGGGGTGGAAGAGGAAGGGGAGAGGAGGGAGGAAGAAGGGGATGGATGAGGGAAGGGGAGGGGAAGGGGTGGAACAGGGAAGGGGAGAGGAGGGAGGGAGGGAGAAGGGGATGGAAGAGGGAAGGGAAGGGGAAGGGGAAGGAGATGGAATAGGGAAGGGAAGGGGAAAGGGGATGGAAGAGGAAGGGAGGGGGATGGAAGAGGGAAGGGGAAAGGGAAGGAAGAGAGAAGGAGAAGGGGAGCACAGGTAAATGAACACTTGATCTTGTGCTTGGGGAGGGGAGGGAAAGGGCAGGGAAGGGGAGGGGATGGAAGAGGGAAAGGGAGGGGAAGAGAAGAGTGAAGGGGAAGGGGGAGGACACAGCTAAATTAATACTTGATCTTGTGCTCCTGGATGGGAGGGAATGGGAAGGGGGAGGGGAAGGGGAGAGGAAAGGGAAGGGGATGGAAGAGGGAAAGGGAGGTGGTGGGAAGGGAGGGGAGGACACAGCTAACTGAAAGAAAGTCAGCCAGCTTCTTCTAAGACCGCTAGCTATTCACACACATCAAGAAAATGGCCTCTCGTCTAATGTTGTGAGCAGTCTGTACTTGGTCATCAGGAAATTTGATTTTTGGGGGGCTACTTTGAATGGCCCACTGTAACTTTAAAATTCATTATTTCAAAAAACAAACCCCGAAAGGCACCCCTCCAGAATACGAGCTTTCAGTATCTTTTACTGTTATTGCTCCACAGATATGTTAGGAACCTCACCCACCCACCCTCTACCACTTCACCTAAATGGCAAAAATTGATATCTGGATCTCCAGAACAGTTCAATGGATTTCGAAGAAAATTGGCACGATTAGAGACCTTAGTGAGAAACCTCTAAAGCCAGAGTTTCATCCCGGTCAGTTGAATGTTTCCAGAGTTCCAGAGGGCCAAAGTTGGAACTTTTGTGTACTCAGGGTTGCTGGGCTTTTCTAACCTCCAGCTATCGTGGCAGTTGATGCTGAGAAGTTTTGGCAGGTGTTTTGGCGGACAGCGGATATTGGAGCATGTCACATGTTTTGCATGACACTTAAACATATGAATTTTTGTGAAGCTAGAAATTCATGTATCATTTAGGTAAATTAACAATAATAGGAAAAATATATACAAAAACAATATGTCCTAAACGTTCATTTGCAAAATTTACTTTGATATTGCTTAACCCATTGGAATTTAAAGTTGTGTTTTAATAGCTTTCTAAAATTTGCAATTTGGTATAGTTCTGACAAAATATTGGTGTTTAAATATACAAACAAAAACAGTGTCGTATTTGCTAATGCAAACTTTGATGTCGTCTAATAGGGACTGAACAGATGAAAATTTTAAAGTCTGGGAATCATGATAAGAGAGCTTGCGTTAACTTTGTGGGGTGCGTGAGAAGACCTCATATGAGAGCTTTGAATTAATTTTTATGCTAATGTTTCATATGGCAGGAAGGGTACACAAAGGCACCAGCTAATATATTCAGTACTTTCAGTGGTGATGACTGTGAAACTGGATCTGCATGATATGGGTAAAATGCGAAATTTCAAATTCAAACCGTGAGAAAACAAAGTGATAAAAACAGTTATATTATTCAACGGCCTTGGATAGTTATTATAATGGTGTAGAAGCTTCTACATAAAAACAAGAACAAGAAAGTGATAATGAACGTAATACAAGTTTGAAATATGAAGCAAGAGTTATCAGTGATGAAAGGAGACTGATGTTAAGGTCTTTTCACCGACGTTCATCTAGCATTGGAGTCGGACTCGGTGCTTTGTGCGTTTATTGGAAGGGCAAAAGTGGTTTGCTTTTAATGGTAGTAAGGAAACAGGTCATTTTAACGTTTACAGATGATGATATAGTGAAAGTTATATTTGATAACAAGAATGTGTGACTTATGAAAGTGATAGTTGTTTATGATCATATCAATAATACCCTAAACTTCAAAATTTCATTGGAATGAATACTAGTTTGCTGATACTTTTCTACCTGCACCATTGTTTTAAAAGCTTATGTCTTATGACCAGTAGCAGGCTATTTAAAGAATTTTATAACTTACTGATTATGCCATGAGACAATATCCGCTTGCAAGGCAAAATCTGTTTTGTAGGTTATCATTTTAAGGGAACGGATGTAGATTTCTCGGTTAATGACTCTCTGTCACTCTGGAGTATTAAAAAACTTATGGCATCCCATTTGGGCGAAGGCCATATTCTTTATACTGATGATCAGTTCATAAGCCATGGCCTCGGTGAATATCTGCACAATAGCGATTCGGGACTGGTTTGGAATATTTGTCAGAAACGGAGGGGATGCCTATTCCTTCCATCTCCCGCCCCACTTACGGACATGAAGAAAGGGATAATGTGTGTAGAAAGAAAGTGGAAGGACAGAAAGGAATTTAAGACAATCAGAATATGTACTGGTTAGTTACCTCTAACAGGAAAGGCTTACTGTGTGACAGGGGATCTGATCACGAGTCCCGATGTCATTATAAATGATGTTCTGAGGCTTGTAACTCAGGCCCGCAGTTAGTGACCATGGTGTATTTAAGAGGAGCAGTGAAGTGGCACGGGAACGAAGTGCTGCTTTTAATTGATATTTGCATGCTTCATGCATAGCTTGTACTGTGTAAGCCTAAAACTTCAAAATTTTCGTCCTTTCGGCTATTCTCCCTGGATGCCGGCAGACTATTTATTGACAAATATGCGACATTCTATTCGGGAAGGTGTGTCAGGTGGGAACCATATTGCGTCAGAACTCCTGTTGTAGGTAGAGAGAAACACGAGTGGGGGAAAAGAAAAGGTGTAGAGCTGGTGTTTAGACTGTGCTGCGCGGTATTATATCTTTGTATTATGAACAGACATGATTATTATTATTATCTGAAGCAAATAACTCAGCATTATATGACTAGTATTGTCTACATTTGAATTTTATGGGTACAGTTAAAAATATAGTATCTCAAAAATTGGTTTTGAATTATAGTACGGTTAAAGTGCACAACTTGAAAATCCAACTTGTTATGACACCTTCCTTTTAAAGGGCGCATATTTTATGGCCATTCAAGGAGGCTTCACCATAATCATCATCATCATCGTCATCGCTTCCAATTCGAAGCAATGCATAGGGTGTCTGCGAAGTTTCGCTCCTCGTAGCTTGTCTTCAAAAGATCCAAGTTACATACCCACAACATAGCGAAGCAAATACTAAAGATTATCTTTACCTTTGAAATGAGGTCTCTAGCCTACCATACCAAATTCTTCCTGAGGCCCACTGAGATCCACGAAATAAAGGTGACTCCTTCGTAGGAATTCACTTGAACTCTTCCCTCTCCCACTCCCCTAACACTCAAATCTCCGTCCCCAACTCCTGAAATGCATACCCGTAGGAGAATATTCACTTTTTTCATCTTTTCTTT
Organism: Macrobrachium rosenbergii; assembly: GCF_040412425.1. Classification (NCBI taxonomy): domain Eukaryota; kingdom Metazoa; phylum Arthropoda; class Malacostraca; order Decapoda; family Palaemonidae; genus Macrobrachium; species Macrobrachium rosenbergii. Next base: position 6,092,917 of record NC_089783.1, on the reverse strand, counting down.
GTGCCATTACTATAATTTTCCTCAGCGAATATTTATATTGAAAAGACTTAAATTCATCTTTTTTTTATGCCGGTGAAAACCTCTTATACCTTTACATAGATTGGTCTCACCATAACTTGATAGATAAAACAAGATAAATACGAAATGGGACAGGTAATTGTACGAGCAACTTATGCTTTTACACCGAATAAACTCATGCTCACAAGAGAGAGAGAGAGAGAGAGAGAGAGAGAGAGAGAGAGAGAGAGAGAGAGAGAGACTCTTAGATAAATATGCATCTGTTGTTAACTTTCCCTTCCCTTCATGATATCAGGACCATCCTGTCAGCAACCCAAAGCCACAATTCTCAGCAGTTTTCAAAATAATTAGAAGATTCATCTGAAAAATACGTTTTCCTTTTCAGGAACGAAATAAGTTTAGGATTACGTCCACCGTATTTTGAAGCCAAATATCTGTAATCGAGATCCGAAAGAGATTAGGACGGACTATCCGAAAAAAAGTGACTGGGGTGAACGAGTAGCCCTCAATAAAATTAATCACGTTCGAGAAGCCTTGAAGAGATGAGGTAATCAGACTTAATCCGATTTTGGCTGGTTCTTCTCGGTGCGAAAAGTTTACTCAGGGCCGCTCCTCTTCTTTCAACGAAATTTTTGCTCCTTTGGCTCTGTTCTACTTTGTGGTAATCTTCTTACAATCTCTTGCAGAGTTTCAATTTTCAAACTTTTCAGTACCCTAAAATTTTTATCCTATACACTCAGACAGATGCTGTGCATTTGAGTGGATTATTAGCTATTTAAAAGGTATTGTCCGGTAATAACTTTTAATATAATGACTTTCAGGAAATTTTCTATAGTCTGTGATGGAATATAATCGTTTAGATATACATAAAGGAACTCAGATAAAAGTTATATAAATTATAAGTATTATATATATATATATATATATATATATATATATATATATATATATATATATATATATATATATATATATATATATATATATATATATATATATATATATATATATATATATATATATATATATATATATATATATATATATATATATATATATATATATATATATATATATATATATATATATATATATTACGGAACAGATTCAACACTTTTTGAAAGTGTACGTAGATTCAACACTTTTTGAATATAGCGTAATCGATCTTTCTTCAGGAAAAAAGATATATGAAGATTCGACCCATGATACCACTCACATTTTTTCCTCTCTCAACTCTCTCTCTCTCCGTGTATCGACTCTCTCTCTCTCTCTCATCGTTTTCCGAAGCTCATCCACCCGACCTCACTCATTCTCTCAAAGCAATTAAATGGACTATTTAAAGATACACAATCGTTTCTTACAAAAATAGGTTTATTATTCGAATAACCCAACAAGAAATGAATAAAACAAAGCAAATATTAAAATGCATAATAAATGAATTATCGAGTCAGATAACTAAACTCTAAACTGCAAAACACTTCTGATTAAAGAAGTCTCATTATGGCTAATAGCCTGAAATCCCCAAAATCTCACATACTCTCCAAATCAATAAATAAAAGTCATGTAAAAAAAACAGTCTACCACATAAAGAGATTGACATTGCAAATGACTTGCATGTCCTTTTCTCAAACTCCCAAGTCCACATGTTATTCCAACATGTCCACAGACATCTGTCGAAAGAATTAAACATGATAGAAAACTCCCAAAAATATATGAAATGCAAAACACAATAATGGAAAGTGTAAAAACATAGCCAAGATATGGCAAACGTAACATAACAAAATAATAATATAAAAAAGGTATGAATATTCATATTAAATCTTCCACACCAGTTCAAAAGTTCATAATGATCAGAAAGTCATGGTAAAAATCACAAGTTCAATTTTCTCCCATAAAAACAGAGATTTAAAACTCTACCTTATCTGCCGATTTCAAAGCCTGGATCCTCTCCAAAGCTTATGACTGGACAATTGCAGTTCTGTCACGTTAATGAACGATCAAACTCACTTTTAGGGCAGATTTTGGCATAATCTAGATCAAAGTAACGCACGTACTCACGAATATACATAACTCTCCGGAGATCACCTGACCGGCAATATTGCTGAGGAATCAAACTATTTGCTGAATACAAAGATTTTACAACTGACGGCTCTGTCAGTACCATCTCGCTCCAAAAATTCTTTCATCACATCTTAAAGCATTGAAGCTATGAAATGCATATATGTGTGTCCTTTAAATATATATATATATATATATATATATATATATATATATATATATATATATATATATATATATATATATATATATATATATATATATATATATATATATATATATATATATATATATATATATAGCAAGAAGGCACTAAAGCAGACAGCTTGGTACAGTACATGGTTTTCCTTTATTCAGGGCGGCCTACGTTTCGAGATCCTTGTCTCATCCTCAAGGCTAAAAATACAAAGTAAAATATACAAATACAGCAAGAAGATTTAGGATATATGTACAAATAAAATATGATAAAGTAAAACATCAGTAAAAAAGGTAAACCTAAAATAATATTGTTAAAAAAAAAAAGAGAAAGAAATAGAAAATTTTAACTAACAGACCTTATTCCTCGAAGTTCAGTTGCTGTATGAAAAACAATAAACATAAGGTGGGGTGTGGTTTTAAGCTATATACAGGGGCATGGATGAGGAATGATTGTTCAAAGAGGAACAAGCTTTTTGATCGCTAACGATTCAAGAATAGGGAGGTGGTGTTCGTGTTGACTGGTTAGTATAATCTTAAAATCATTATAGTTTATTTTACTTTTGCATAGTTTTATGTGGTTTCTAATAATGGATGTTTCTGGGATTAGACAACTTGCACCAGTGCGAAAGCTAACGCCAATATGTGCGTCACATCTGACCTTAAGCAGTCGGCGTGTGTTAACCTATGATTTCACCAATATATATATATATATATATATATATATATATATATATATATATATATATATATATATATATATATATATATATATATATATATATATATATATATATATATATATAATGTATGTATGTATGTATATATAAAATTATGTATTTCGAGAGGCGCTTGAATTTGCTGTGATTAATAGGACCTTGCAATATAATCCTAGAAATGCCGTAACCAGAGAGAGAAAAAAGAACAAATAATAACTGGTAGGTCGCCAAGTAAGAAATCTGGTTCTTAACCCTTACTTTATTTACAAGCACAATGGTAAATCAAAGGTAACAGATCTCACTAAAATGTGAATGTACAATAAATCAATGAATAGGAAGTTAGTACATTAAGTAATTCCAAGGTGTGCATAAATGGACCACGCAGAAAAGGTTTTTAAAGTTCAATTAATAATACAATTATATCAGCCTGGTGGGGAGGACTTCTCTTGGCAAATCAGGAAACAAACGAGAAATGTCTACTTGGTAAATGACACTGACACAACTCCTAGAAGTGAAATAATTCCCGATGAGACTAATAATAATATAATATCTCTCTTAGAACGAGTTAATACACAAGTAAAATGGATTGCATTACTCTAATCACTTCTAACAAGGGAATGGGGTTACTCTATGCACTTCTAGGAAGGGACACACTGGCACTGATAAATACACTGTTGCAAAGTCAAAGGAAAAGAGATGCAGTTAAATTATGAATTGTGAGAAAGAGATATTGAGTTAGAGAAAAAGTTACACTGACTTAGGCTAACTCTCGAATCACAGGACGTACTGTACTTTGCTTCCTTGGGATGCTTGTATAGATCTTAACTATCTCGTGATGACGTCTGGTTCAAAGGTCAAAGTCTCCAAGTATAGGAAATGAGGGCCTGCGAGGCTCAAGGGCTCAATGCTCCAGCTGGCAGAGCTTTCGGCAGACTCAAACAGACTGACTGACGACTTCTGTCATCTTGCCCCTTTTATGGCACGAAAATGTGCCACGGGCATGACTTTAGGCGACGACCCAAGCACTTAGCTGTGGATTAACGAGAGAAAATCTCCCCCAGGACTTGAAAATACAAAAGGGTTTAATTAGGTTTGGGGTTGGCTAGGAGGGAACAATCATTATCTTTTCCAGGTGTTTTCTCTAGCATCTCATTGAGTAGGGGAGAGCGAATACTCCCTAGAAAATTTCCTGTCACTCCCTATACTGTGGTTATACCTAACCCCTAGTAAATTGGGAAATTTTCTGAATAATTAAGAATTAAGCAATACAGTGGTGTAAATTCATAATGTATATATTTTTACGATTTTTTCTGGAGAAATGCTTACCTTGAGCCAGTTATAGACTCTAAATGAATGATTTCGTTACTTACCTCTATTTTTGTACAAAATCTGACTGCTGTTAATTCAAGAAATCGTAAAAATCAAGGGAAAAGGGGGATTTTATCTGAGCTGAGAGCTCTACTCACAAGGTATTTGTAAGTAAATACGTTAGGGTAAGTTTAAAATTACATGTGTTTACATGAAAAGAAATATCAGAAGATGAAATGGACTAATCAGGCATGCAAGGTCGGAGAGGTTAATTATAATGGGGAAAATTTGAAAGTATATCCGCCGGTGCAATGATGCTGACACAAAGCACAGTCAAGAGAGGTTTCCACTGCTAATGAACCCTCTGTAAAGAGAGAGGTTCCCGAATTAAAAGCCAGTAAGGACGCAGTAAAATATACATAGGACAAGGCGAGCACAGAGGCTGCCAAGAAACCTTGAACACACGATCTTATGTAATTATTTAAACACGGGTATTTACTTAACACTGACCTAACAAGGCAAGGTTGATATGGGGATACTGGCACTTAGAAATAGAAATAGGAAGTTTAGTTAAAACAGTGTGACTGATAGGAAGAACCTTTGCAACAGATCACTTTACCTTGTAGAAGAGTTGGCTTCAGCGAGAAATGGCAGCAGAGGAAGGGCTGGGCTTCACTGGTAAGAAGACTAAAGGTCCCTACAAGATAGGACCATGTGGTAGGGCAGTGCGTCTCTCTCGTTGTTCCTTCAGTGAGACCCTTATATGACGTTGGTCAGGGGGCAGGAGAATACCTGCAGGTAGATTGTGGTTGGTTATCATCTGTGACTCAGTCCCAGGTGTGCCTGACAGCTGTCCTCTCTTAATCCAGGCTTAGGATTCTGAAAGCAAAGTCTCCCACAGTCATATATTCAAGAAAAGAAAGTTGAAAGTGATATAAAGCTATTAAAAGATTAAAGGAGGGCCCTATATTCCTTTTGCCCTTCCTTGTCAGGCAGTACCCAAAGTGCACTGTTGCATTTTCAAGCTTTAAATGAAGCATTTGATGGCTGGGATTCTTGGGAAATTATAATTTATTATATATATATATATATATATATATATATATATATATATATATATATATATATATATATATATATATATATATATATATATATATATATATATATATATATATATATATATATATATACACAATATATATATATATATATATATATATATATATATATATATATATATATATATATATATATATATATATATATATATATATATATATACTGTAATGAAAATCTAAGCAATTCGGCTGAATAACTCACAGGGTTCTCTCAAGAATTCTCTCGTAAAGAGAGCAATAACGAAAAACTAGTCCTGTGTCCAAAACATTTTTGATAAAAAATAGTTGTTTATTTCCATAAAAGAATGTCTTACGCAGGTTAGCTTGATTTACCTCTTAGAAATTTTCAATACAAACCAGCTGTATCATACCTCATTATACAAAGAATTGGCTCTATTTTATTAGTACTGTTATCATATTACTTGTTATGCATGTATTAAAAAAATCACTTATGTTATTCAGCAGTTTCATAGATAAACAGAAAAGAACAAAAGTAAGGGTTCAAAGTATCTATCTATTTTTTTTATATATAATGTTCTTCGCTTTTCGTGCAGAAACATGTCAAGTCTTAATCATCAGTTAATGCGTATAATTGGATTCCTTACTGGTTAAACACTGGACATATTCCATTTCTGTGGAACATAAATAACACTGCCCAAAACATCTAATGTGATCACATGTCCCTGGCAGAGCTCCAGCTTCTACATTTTGGCCTCAACCACTTTCGGCAAGCATATTTGCCTCTAACAATTAAAGCTCAAACCATTGTTTGTTGAGTTGAAACACAAACAGTCGGGTTCAACAGCTGGACAATGCAGGATCATTTGCCATTCCGCGGAAGCTAATATTAACAGTGTCATGCCTTTCATAGATTCGTGCGTTAGATTAGAGAAGCAGATTAGATATTAAACAGCAGGCAATGTCAATGAAACTAATTTTGAATTATTCATGGAGAAACCTTTGCTTGTAGTTTGCAGGTTAGATAAAACGAAGATAATGAATGATGAAATTGCATAGGCGTGATTAAAAAAGTTCAGGAAAAACGTTCCTGGTCTTATTTTTTTCTTTTTATTCTGTGAGTGGTATTATTTCGTGTCAGGAATTTTAACTGTTGTTTACGAATTACGAAATTCAGTTTGCAAATAAACTGAGTTTAAAGTATTTGATCATGAATTTTCGATGCTTGACTGAGAAATTTTTTAAAGATAAATACTCTTTACAACAATGAAAACATATTTTGGCATTATATTTATGTAGGTGTTTCAATGAAGTTTATAAAATTGTTTACAAACTTTAAGATAGGTTTAGCATAGCCTTTCCTTCAAGATAGTACACAAACACAAACACAAACACACAAAGCCCACTGAAATGTTCATACTGCAGGTGTATGGAACGTAATGCAGTAAACTTTCATAGCATTACCCGCTTCATAAACTTGTACAGTGGCTCATGATCAGTGCGTTGAATCACAAACTCTCCTAAAACTCTTTTACTTCATCTTTTCTATTCTATACAGGTCTTACCATCCTCCACACTCCGAAAGTAAAAAAAAAAAAAAGAAATGGCTCATTACGCAAAAGTACTATCCTCCTTTCTTTTTACGAGATCAAACGATCTCAAAATTCTGATAATTCTCCCATTTTACAAGATTTACATGTTTTGACATTTCCTATCCTTTCAATTTTTATGTTACTTATTCTACGTATACATTTAATCTCAGCAACTTTGAACCTTTTCTTTCATTAACATTCAACAGCCCAATTTCTTTTGCACAAAGGGAGATTACTTAACAAGCCCATTCCATATTAACCTTGGCTTCATTGAAAACCCTATACTGCCTCTTTCTGGTTTCCATTTACCTTTATTCTCGCTTCCATTCATTCTTGTCGTTTTCCTTTTTAAACATTCATAAACTTTCATTAGTTGGTTAACTTTCTCATTACTGTCCCCTCAGCAAAGTATCGTAAATGCCACACAAACTATTTTTTTTTTATCCGTCATGGTATTCCACAGCCATACGGTTATGTTAAATCCATTTCTTGGATTTTCCCACATATCAAAAGAATATAAAGTATAAGTAAAGGAAATGAAAAGTCATGGAGTCATATCTCTCCATTCTCCCTTACCAACTTGTATACCAAAACAATCATTGCCACATCTAGCAAATTCTTCACTTGCGTCGCAGAACACCGTAATCAGTCAGCACAATTAATTTTATGCCACATATAACTACTCTTACTACTCTTCTCACAGCCTTTCCATTAATTGTATCATTAGCTTTTCTAGGTCCATCCATGCCACTACAGGTTTTTGCTTTCACTTTAATGCACACACTGCCTTTCAATTTTTGGTCTCACTTTCTTAAACATTCCATCTATCATTTATTCTATTCGATCTATTTAGAACACAAAAGCATTGTATTATCTCTCAGTTTTCTTGAAATATCAGTGCAGCCATTAGAGGCGTTTCACGCAACACAGAGTGGAGAAGCCATGATTCTCCTTCCTCGGTTCGTAAAGAATTGGACTCAGGAGAAGAGCATCATGTGCCATTTGTGAGTATATTTTATCACCTTGAGGTCTATAGCCCTATACTTTATCTTTATTACGATTACATACGTACTTCATGGAAACTTTTAGAATTTATATATATATATATATATATATATATATATATATATATATATATATATATATATATATATATATATATATATATATATATATATGACTCATCGGGATATACAAGTCTAAAAGAAGTTATGAATATGGGCAATAACTGCTCGCACTCAGAAGGGATAATTATGAAATATATGGGTATTATAGTTGGGGAAAACACTGGTATGCAAGCAGTTAGCTTGCCCAGGTAATTCCTGGGTGCAGTTGCTCTCAGGTTCCAACACACACCACCTGGGTTCGACAGTCAGAAATTTATTTCTGTTCCACACGTGATTGTGTGTTGATGATTTATATATATATATATATATATATATATATATATATATATATATATATATATATATATATATATATATATTATACGGGCTATAAGTAATCCCATACTGCACCATCCCTATATTCGCGAGTTCGATTCTCATCAATGGCAGTTGGGGCTTCTTCATTCGAGAAGGTAAGTGATTGTTGAGGCTATTACGAATGCGTATATCTAGTAAAATTTACAGCTTTATTGTAAGGTGATCTGTTCATGTGCAAATGACTGTCAAAATATAATTGTAAAATTTTATAAAAGGACAGAAATTGCTACAATTAGCTTCCGAAAAAAAACGGAAAAAATACTCAATCATTCGAAACGTGTAACTTAAACAATACAACATTTATATTCAGATAAGCAAACGGGAGAAAGAAGAAAATCCTTCGAAACGTAAACTCAAAATGGGAAAACCATAAGCTAGAAATAGAATATCTTTCTGACCGCACTGCGAAAAGAGAGAGAGATAAGCAACATGCATCTTTTGAATACAAACTGACTGATGAATGTTGATCAGAGGCGAATTTTCTGTGAATAACTCCTTACTGGGACAGGCTTCATTTCTCTCAGCTTTTACCATTTGACGATGAGAAAAAAGAAGAAACAGGGCATATGATTCATAAAAACATTCTTTTCCTTACTTTTCTGCATATTGACATGCAGAGCAGTGCACACGAAAAAGCATATAAGATAATAAGAAACTTAAAATAAAATGAAATCTATAGCTGCAATCAAAGACCTGAATATGCGGATAATATAAATCATGAGTAACGATTCAAGGGGACGTTTGAGCAAAACAACTAGAATACAAAACAAAAAGGACTAATTCTTTAATACCCTACGGTGGTTCTCTAGCTTGTAGCAGAGTCGGTCTCTGTTAATAATTAACCATACCGCTGTTGACCTTTGAGGTGCTTTTGCTATTTGGTGAAAAGGACGTGAGTCGAATAACCTCACCCTGAAAGTCTTGTTGAGGACCAGAGGGTAAAGGCCCTCGGAATCCACCCCTTCTGAGAGGTATACACATACACACACACACACACACACACACACACACACACACATATATATATATATATATACATATATATATATATATATATATATATATATATATATATATATATATATATATATATATATATATATATATATATATATATATATATGTATATATATATATATATATATATATATATATATATATATATATATATATATATATATATATATATATATATATATATATATATATGCGTGCGTGTGTGTGTGTGCCTGTGTGTGTGTGTGTTGGTCATGTTTTCTCTTTCACAATTTTTGTTGTAGGCGATCGCCTTAGTGGCATTGATTTCTTTGATAATGACTTTTTCATATTTTTTTCACTTTTGCTTTCAAACTCTCTTCAAAATTTCGGATAAGCGCGCACATTCAGGGTGTGGTTTCCATTTATTTCTCTAGCTACGGTTCTGTTTCGCCTGTGTCGCAGACTTTGTCAAGCAAGAATTAAGGCACAAAAACATCCTCCATTCTATTGATATTTCCAAGAGAACAGTAGTTGGGATTGGGGGGATTGCTATTACTTCTGTTTATAATGCTTAATTTACTAAGGGGTGGTTAATTATTTACATTATATTTACATAATATGTTATTACATAGTGTAACTACATTATTGTATTAGTTTGATATTCTACTTCTACTTCTTATATATTTCTAATAAAATGATTAATTTCTTCGTCTGTGGTGTTTGGGCTTGGCTTGTTTTGGCAATGACTTTGACCCTGTCTCCTGTCCCACTTTAGAGGACACCGTATTCAGTATCCACGAAAAACCTAAAATCTATGCAAGATACATTGACGACATTTTCATTGCAATAAACAACAAACAAGACACACAGACACTGAAAGACATCTTAACAGGATAATCCATGCTGAATTTCACCAGAGAACACAGCTTAGACCAAAAAATACCATTCTTAGACGCATTAGTAAATACAGGGACAAGCAAATATGATACGTAAGTATCAAAATAATGAATACATTTTGTTAACCAACTAACCTTAGTTTAGACTGTATGATTAAGTCTCACAACACGATTGAGTATTTGATGACTGATTGAGCCATGACCAATGGCACTCAACGTAAGGTGTAAATTCATAAAAAAATTTTAGCATTAAATACTTTGCAACTGCTGCTTCTGTAACTGATTGATGATTATAAGATTTGATTAAGAGTAATCAACCCCTTCTGTGGTTAATGTAATTCCATTACCATTAATGTCAGCGCAGAAGTTTGAAAACTTGATTGAATTAAATGAGATATCGAGAGAACTATAATATGACGAGAAGCAATTTGATGCAAGTGACTTGTTGAGGCAGACATGCTCACCCAATTAAAGGCATGACAATTCTACTTGTGGGGGATGCTATGCTACAAGATTACGCAGACAGTGTGACTACATCTGCATATCTCATACAAAACCAGGCCACTCCCATTAAATTTGAATAAAATAAATAACCAAAGAGAACAGAAAACTGTTTGTCAGGTCAACTAGAACCCCCAAGATTTGGAGTTTCCCTAGTCCTCATCTAAAGCACCCGCTTCCCCATCAGACCTTAATCCCCTTTTCCTGGAAACAGTGATTCTCGCTCTCTCTTCCTCTCTCACAGGACCTTGGCATTGGGATTAGCGGATTAATGGCCACCGGCGTAGCCAGGGGATACCATTAGCGAAGAGAAAGTTTGTGTGGATGGATCCTACCTTCCAAGGACTGGCACTAAATTAAAGGTGCAGTGCCATGTGGCGACTGCATGGCCTATCTCCCATCATGCATCTGTGACTGTTGGAACTGCATGGCTTCAACTCCCATCATGCATCTGTGACCCATGGGTCACCCCTATTAAAGGGAGCTACTGCATGGCGCTCAAGAGAGACCGACTTGAGATTCCGAGAGAACCAGACAAGAGATGACACAGCCCCCCTTTACCTCTTAACCTAGCCTCCACCAGTCATAGTTTTGCCTTCATCCCCCCACCAAGTGCCATAGTCCATCATCAATAGCCCATGGAGACGTCCTTGTGGATAAGGTAATGTGAGACATGGAGATTGCAGGTCACCTTCCCTTCTTCTATTACTCTCATCATTCCTTCTTTTCCATACCTGGAGTAATGTTAGTGACCTGTTTGTTGATTATTATTTTGCATTGATGAAGTGTTATTATTTTGTTTTGTGAATATTTATAAGAAAGGAATCCCATGCCTTCAGCAAAACCTTCCTCAGTACCAAAATCCATTCATCAGGTAATCTCTTGACTGCATCATTGCAGATCAAACCTGATGCTGTGAGCCGACTCTACTCCGATTGTATGCTCCCAGCAAGCCCGCTAAGACGGGCGTGCTCTTGTAGAATCTTCTTGCATCAAATGCCAAGAAGGTCCTCTCACCCACAGACGTAATTTACGTATTCCGTCAGTCCCCCAAAAGTAGCGCAGGCTCACATTCTGCTCATGTGTTGTCCTCCTTTTTTTAGTAATTATTATCAAGTATTTCCTCAAGTATCAACCATTGCCGTAATGTATCAGGACTCTAGTGGCGCCCTCCACAACCTTGAATTAATTGTAAATACGTTCGTGCCATTATTCTAAGATATTTTCTTATAATTATCTGTATAAATGATTGATTGGATGATATTGCTGTGTGTGGAAGTATGGTCAGATGCGAACTTGCGCCCCCATGGTGCCAATAAACTCAAGGCCCTGCATTCATATCTAGCAATATATATATATATATATATATATATATATATATATATATATATATATATATATATATATATATGTATATGTATATATATATATATATATATATATATATATATATATATATATATATATATATATATATATATATATATATAATTTATATGAGAGATCCTCACAGGAAAATATAGGAGGCATCAGGACTTTCATCTTTATTTCAAATAGTCATCTTCAGGGTACTAGTTAAAAAAAAAAAAAATATACAAGAAAGCAATATGAGTTCACAGATAACAATAAAGCATGTCAACAAACTACTTCAAAACAAAAACATACTTAGTGGAAATATGCAATTATACAATACATAATACAAAAATATGTTTTTGTAAAATAGGCTAATAGCTTGTTTTACTTTTCATCATTAATAATAAAGCTTTTCAAAGTCATCTTAAAAAATCATACTCAAATTCAGTTACTAAAAAAAAAAAAAAAATATATATACACATGAAAGCAATATGAGTCCACAGATAACAATAAAGCATGTCAACAAACTACTTCAAAACAAAAACATACTTAGTGGAAATATGCAATTACTACAAAACATAATACAAAAATATGCTTGTAAAATATCTAATGGCTTGTTTTACTTTTGAATCATTAATAATAAATATTTTCAATAATATCGTCTATCTTAAAAAATCATCGTTCAAATTCATGTTACTAAAAGAACTAATGATATATATATATATATATATATATATATATATATATATATATATATATATATATATATATATATATATATATATATATATATATATATATATATATATATATATATATATATATATATATATATATATATATATATATATATATATATATATATATATATATATATATATATATATATATATATATATATATATATATATATATATATATATATATATATATATATATATATATATATATGATAGACACAGAGTGATACATAGATAGATATGTGTATATGCTTGTCTGTCTGTATGTGTGTGTCAGTGGGTACATATATTCTCAATTAAGACTGCGTATCTGATGTGCAAATGTCCCTCAAGAGTGAAATATGCATTCAATGCGCATTGTACAAATCTCTAGATTGGACTACTATAGCAGCGTCCACCACTGATGTGCTATCTCTCGAAAGGGGAATGACGTCACACCATTAACAGCCCAAATGATTACCAGTACGGATTTGACTCAGTTCGGCAATGTTGAGTTCCATGCACGAATGATGACACCACAGATTTGAGTTCCCAGGTTTCTGAAGTTGGATGTTAACATCTCCAATAAAAGATGTTTTAAGTTATATAATATCATTAAGAAGTTCTGATCTTGGATCATTCTGTCTGTGCGTGTTTTTTTATCATGCGCAAACTAAATACTCAAGTATCTTACTGTTTTTTTTTTTTTTTTTTTTGGTGTTGGCCTACATAAGCGGTTCCTCATAGACCACTTATGCAGACATTTCCGAAAATAGGGAATTATTTCATCATAATGTTCATATCATTGTGAGATTAGGCCTACATATAAAATTCTTATATTTTGAGGCAATGACAGGGCATAGGCCTGCACATCAATTTCTTATATCTTGAGGCGATGACATGGCATAGGCCTACATGTTGATTTCTTATGTTTTAAGTTAATGACAAGGCAAAGGTATATATAAAATTTTTTTAATTCTGAGGCAATGGCAGGCCATAGGCCTACTTATACGCCACTTATACCACGGAGAATAAAAGTAAAACTTTTGAGCATGTAGCCGATGGCAGACATACTACTCCATATATGAGACATGTAAGTTACTTATTGGTGGTAATTAACAGGGCCCCCCACCCCCCGAAAAAAGAGATAGTGGTATATTTGTAGAATAAATCAATTTAAGGAGGTTGTAATGATGCAAAGTGGACCTTCAAAGACTGCATTTATCAACAAAAGAACAATGTTCAATAATAGGATACGATAAGCAACAAAAATATATGATAGCCTAATCAAACAAATAATATTAGTTCAAAGCTGATAACCAATTATAAAATCAATTTTGACCTGATAAACAAACAGCAACATCAGTGAAAGCTGATAACCAAGGTAAACATCAAACATCTTTGCTACATTCTGAATCCGAGGTGTCTTCACTAAAGTCTATAAATAAACTTTCTATCAAATGGTTAACTGCTATATCTTTTTTTATATATTCCTCTTCTATCTTTCTGGTGTGACGAATATAATTTTTCCATTCATCTTCATTAATTGCTTCTATCGCTTCTCTAGTTACTGCGTCTATCCGTTGAAGAGTTTGATTGGCATTAGAGTTCTGGCTTCGAATCGATGACTTTAATTGACCCCAAATCAGTTCGATAGAGTTCAGATGGCTGTGATACGGAGGCAGCCGTAGTACTTCATGTCCCTTTTCACGCACCATTCCATCAACACAAAAGACCCCGTTGTGTTTAATTTAACAAGGCAGAGCAGTTCAACCTACGTAAGAGATGGATCATGAGGAATCTTGTTTTCTGTTAACCACTGGGTTATTTGGCATTTTCTTAACTATCAGTTGTTGCTTTAGTTGCTTTATTCATGATCTTCGAATGGAGGGATGCGTTGTCCATGATGATTAGAGAATTACTTGCGTTACTTGGTAAAAATTGATCCTCAAACCATGACTGGAAACATTCGTGATTCATAAGAATAGTGATAATCTCCTTTGGTTCCAGTTTTAGATTTGAACATGAGGGGTGCCCCCGGTATAAATCCATTATCTCCACCAGCATGAACAATAATGAACCTTGGCCTTTTTCCCTCCTCAATTTTGGATCCACAGATCCGTCCTTTGCTGGCCAACACTTGGCAACACATTCATTTTGATTAACCGGAGTTTCATCCAAGTATATCTCTGGTCGTGGATTGCTTTGCTTCCTATTGCTCTTGAGTAAACTTAGGTATTTATTGCTAGCAGCAACCACATCGCGTCTTTCCATCAGGAAATATCTACCACTTCGTACCTTTCTGAAGAGGAACCCAAGCTGTTTAACAATCCTTTTCAGTGAGCTAAGGCTCCCCGGGAAGTTGATGGGTGGTTCCTTTACCATATCCTGTACTGCGTTCATTGTTGGAAGATCACCCCTTTCATAAAATGAAAGGATTTCCTTACGCATGCAGTCTTTATCAGAATTGTCTAATTTCCCTAAAACTGAGAATTGTACTTTCCAGGCCGGGGGAGATTTTATGCCGCCATCCATAGACTGCTTTTTAATACTGCAAATGGACTTCACTGAGACTCCCGTGACTTCAAATGTCATTGCAGTCAACTCAGTCTCACACATCTGTGGGTTCTGGCTTCGGAAATGCCTATGTATGTTCTCGATCACGGCTCTTGTTCGGTTCGTTAGTCTGCGAGTAGCCCATGATTCATTTGATTTTGGAGGCATTCTTGTAGATTACTTTGCTGGACAAGAGATAGATAACTCTCTCTCTCTCTCTCTCTCTCTCTCTCTCTCTCTCTCTCTCGGTTGTTATAAGAATAAGTTCTAGCGCAGACAGTATTCATAAAGCTCTCGAATACTTTTAATTCAAACAAATGACTAAATTTCAATTAACAGTAGTGAGCAGATAATTCTTTAAGCTAATATTTTATGAATATGTCTATGTTTATTCTGAAATGTTAGGTCCGCATATGAAAAGTTTTCGAAGACACAGGAAACATAACAGCGACAACAAAAACAAGAATAACCACAGCAAAAACAAGATAGGCCTGTAATCCAAATGTTATAAACTGACAAAAAGACATTAGACATTATCGGTAAACATTATTTTTTTATGATTCTGTTATTTGAAAAGGAGATAATGTCCTTAAGGAATTTCTTAGCAAATTATATCCAGCATGATTCGGATAGCATATCATACTGTAACTTTGAGCTAAACATAGGCCTATTTATGGCTGTAAGTTTCAACAAGTTAGAGAGAGGCTGTATCTTAACAAAACATTCTTTTTCAGTGACGTTCTTTTATTAATTAAGAAAGAAATCGATCGTTCTTATATTTATATTACAGCTATGTATGTTGATATCTAAAAGTATAAAGTTCTAATCACTTACATCAATTCCAACACTTTACTCAATACACGATTATTGGAAGTGGTGGCTGCCAAGAAAACTTTCGATTATTAAGAATGATAACGTAAACAATAATGTATATCAGTCTTATACCTAAGATTTTATTAAAGGGTGAACAAAACTACCTTCATATAGACGATTAATAAGTCAAATATGAAGGTTCGTAGACATACAGAAAGAATGTAGTGCATCGAGTGGGAGAAGCCCTTGTCGTCTGCAGTTGCCATAATCAGTTGCTTGTCAGTTTGCGCGTAAACTCCTGTGACACTTATGAATGGTTGTTTTTTACAGAATTGGATTCAAGAATTTAAAAATATAATTTATAAAAGGCGCAGGGTAGTTAATAAAACAACGGTATATTTTCGAATGAAATTTTATTCATAAAGAATATGTTTTAAGAATAAAAATAAATATGCGAACGTTGAATCTAAGTTGGTGCCCTGCGTTGGTTTTGCAGAGTGCAGTCACTGCTTGTCATCCCACCGAAAGTCGTACGATTGCAATGAAATATATATTATAATGATTAAAATGTAGTCAAATTTCCTAAAATCCGTATGAAATACCAGTCTGCATGGTGAACATGCTTGATAATATCAGACGGTAGTCACCATTGCTTTGTAATTCAAGTGAACCGATTCGAACGCAGACATTCCCTTTGTCATCTCCGTGGTCAGGTGAACCTCAATTACGATAAACTACAGTGCATTGTAGCATCGCGGAACACTGCTGACGTCATTCATATTTTTTTTTTTTTTTATTTCTAGGGAGGTGTGTATTATGATTTTATTTCAAGGGATAATTTAACGCTTCCTTTTGATAATCAACAGAACTTAATTTAGCTCGGTCAAACAACCATTGCTAAATTAATGAAGATGCAAAGAACCACAGATTAACCTATTTTTCGAAACCATCGCCAACCAATCAGCTTCAAAGAGTGGTCGTGACATAAGCAGTGGGCGGGGCTGAACTGCAACGAACGGTTGACTCTGCTATAGTTAATAATCTCTTGACTTAAGCTATATCTATCATAAGGGAATCTTAGTTGAAAGTGTACATTTCGGCTGTTTATCTGTAAGAAAAGCTTTAATTCTCATAGATTGTGGTGCTTCACTATAACTCGACTCTTTGGGTAAATGGTTAATCTCAAATGTTGAAGGATTCAGTATCGATATATTGGCCTTTTCTAGAATCCTTTTGATGGTTTCAACAGCAGGAATGTTTTTTCATCCGTTTCTTTACGTTCAGGGATGTTTTTCTACCGAGACATTTCTTCTCTTTAGGGTTATAAATCCTAGCACATCATGAACAAAATATTTCATATAGTTCATATGTAGCTTACGAGTGCCTTACCCAACAGCTTGGCTACTTTACCTGGATGAAAGACCGCTGGAGTATACCTGACATTAAGGAATAGACAGGATTATGGGTCTTAACTGTCCCATACTTTGGACCATAATTTCCTTGACTTTTTTATGACAACCACTGGGCCACTTTCAGCCATTCAGCACATAAGACAGTAAAAAAAAAAAAAATAAAGGATTTAGAGTGGTTGGCCAGAAAGATACAGCTTCAGAAAATAAAGGAAAAGAAGTACAAGGATCTAAAGGTAGAACCGATTGAAAAGTTTACAAATGCATTAAGAAGTAATTGTTGGAGGTGTTGGACAGGAGGCAAGAAGGACTGGAGGTAAATAAAACCTGTATGCACCTGGGCGCCGAAGGGACGCTACAGATACTTTCGTAATGCCCACAGTGCATCATGCGAGGTGTACTGACGGAATTAACCCCAACGGAGTGTCATGGTTTAATATGAGAGGTTACAGATGTTTAGTTTTAGGAACACATCTTAATGATTCATCAATAGCGCTCTCGTGATTTTAGATTAAACTAGTCTTACGCCATCACAAGATCTACTGATGTTTATAAAGTAGCTTGTAACAAGGAACATTCTAGTGCATGTTCTCAAACACCATCAACGTCTCAAAATGATTTAGTTATCGGTGTTTTATGCAATATTTTATGAGTATGCATATTATGTACTAAAAAAATAAATAATCTAGAGTTTTTTTTTTCCTAATCAAATACTGGTTAGTAATTACGGTTCACAAGGGGTCTTACTGAAGACACAAAAGCCATCAGACATTATTTGTGACTATAATATTCGCCAGATCTAGTTACTGAATCGACTGGCTAAGCTTACCAATATTAACGTACTCATTGACTGGAACAATTAAAGTAGGGAGTGTTTCCATGCCTTCTTACTTCTAGATTTACGACAAAAACTCTCCATAAAAGAGAGAGTCACAAATCGAATGTTTTCACCCACTGTCATTAAAATCCTTTTAACTATTCTTGCAATATCCTACCGACGTTCACAGACACGGGTGCGAAATAACCTTCTCCAAACTTAGTTGGCACAGGAATTGGGGTTCTAAGAAATAAATGATTCATTTGAGAACGCCATCCGCAATATCTTCTCTCAGAGACGGAATGACGATTAAGCTGCTCTGGCTTTCGCATAAAATGCTGCAGATTAATTTTCCTTATTTCCTTCTTAACGAGAGACTTTAGTCACAGCATGAAAGGAAGAGAAAGAGAGACAAATATCTGGTCTAAGGCTTTGAGTCCTTCGTGAAAGCCTTAAAAAAGGAGAGAGAGCGACGCCAGTGCCTGTGCTCAGCTCTGCGTCCTTTGTGAAAGAATGAGGAATGCTTTACAAATACAGGGAATTGCTGATCCAATCCAGTCCTGAATCAGCAGTAAAATTTATCGTAATTGTTACAGACTTAAGAGGTGTCCTATTGAGAAATACGGCTGCGCAGTAGAAAAGAAAATGTTTTAAGCGTGAAGTACAGTATTGAATTATTATTTAAGGTATCTTTCGTTTCTTCAGGGTGATATTCAAGTCTTCATAATATGTATAAGTAGGCCACAACAGGAAAGGTAAAAATCCGTAACAATGTATAAATTAAAACAGCTTATCACAAAACCATTTAGAAAATATATATTTGTCTGTATGTTTTCTTTGTTTTAAAGGAAATATTCTTGAGTGTAAGAGAAAAAAAGTATTAATATTTTCATATAGCCCGAACTCAGAGTTGTATAAAATTTCTTACATTTTATGGCAAAGGTATTGAAAATAATTTTTAGCGCGTTTATACTTGACATCTCTTACATTTAGTTACACCTATACTCATGTATTCCTGTCTACAAGAGACACATAAATTTAAAAGCATATATTTTTGAGGTGCTAATAAAAAAAAATAGAGCAGAGCTTTTATCGTCATACAAATACTGAGATGGCATGGACAGAGCAATGATATTACTTATCAAGATACTCTTCCATGGTCATACACTCACATAGACATGACTAATAAAATATGTGTGTATTTTTGTGCGTGTGTGATTTTTTGTCACTTATACACAAACGACTATATTATCCTGGCAACTATTAAGCCATGGATATCACTTAAAATCATATTCATTATTCCTTAGGAGCAACTTACACGCAAGGGGAATTAAAGTAACTGATATATGCATTCTCCCGAATCTTGGCCAGGCAGATGCATATGTTAAAGATAACTCCTATTGGGCGCAGTGTATTCGATAGCAAATATATATATATATATATATATATATATATATATATATATATATATATATATATATATATATATATATATATATATATATATATATATATATATATATATATATAGTTATAAATATCGGGCCTTACTTCTGATATTAAAACTGAACATTTCTCAGAATAAATAAAGAAATGAAAATTTGAAGCAAGAGGGAACTTTTATGATCCCCTTTTTGCTAAGAGTTCCCATGGGAGACCACCTGGATGCTTTGTAAACTGTACGCCAGTCGCATCTTTCTCTCAGCCAAGCCCCTGTTTTGCTTTTTTCTGCCAGCAGATTGCTTTGTCTTTCAAAGACTTGTACAAGGCGAGATGGCCAGGGGGCAATTCCTGAGGAAAATATCCCTGTTCCAACTGGGGGAAAAAAATCGAGGAGATAAGCAGTAGCCAGCGAACTGAGGTCGGAGCCACAGCTGTCCTTCCAGCTCCAAGGGGCCATCTCCTAACGGCCTCTCTATCCTGAAGGCAAGCCAGAACCCACAAGGACGTCCTGCCATTCAGCTGACGGAAGGAACAGCACTACTCATTGCTCTATGGAGCATACGCAATTTGCAAAGGTACACCTGGGAAGCAAGGGAATTTGCCTGGTATCTGCTATCTCTTATCTTTTTATTCCATTCATTTTTATTCTCAAGTGCAGTGTAGCATATGTGCCTTAGATGTTCCCTTGAAGACCATGAAGTAGAGCAAAAGTTCCCGACTGGCAGAAACAAAATTAATATAACGCTCCCTCCTGACTTTTACCTTAATTTATCTATACGTGTGAGATGGTAATTTGGGCAGTGTGTTAATAAGACACCTTTCTGTTCCTACAAGAGTGATGTCCCGTGTTCTTATATCAAGTGTACATCTATCCTGACCCAAGATCGCCGCAAATTGCATTATTAGAAACTCC
Organism: Macrobrachium rosenbergii; assembly: GCF_040412425.1. Taxonomy (NCBI): domain Eukaryota; kingdom Metazoa; phylum Arthropoda; class Malacostraca; order Decapoda; family Palaemonidae; genus Macrobrachium; species Macrobrachium rosenbergii. Next base: position 6,072,066 of record NC_089783.1, on the reverse strand, counting down.
GTTGCCTGTCAGAATTAATTACTCAGGGAATAGATTCCCCTTTATTATTATTGTGCCCCCTTCAAGTGGGTTCTTTTCATTTTGAATTATTAAGTGGTGTCCTGGTGTTATTTACACTGCTAATTTACCCTGTGAATTTGTAATTAAAGTAATTGTATGTAAAGCACTAGGATTGTCATTTTGGTGGCCCTACCCATTCTCTTCCATATTGTTTCCCGTTTATGCCTTTGTGGCCATTAGCAAGGCCACTTATGTAAGTATCAGAAATCAACCACTCGGCCATAGATGTAACAAGGGCTTAACCTTGCCAGAATTCGTAAGTCATGGATCGAATTTTAACATAATGTAATTAAAATCCCCCCCCCCAACAAATGATTGAAACGAACATGTAAAATAAATAATCTTACAGCAAATTGGATCGGGAAGACGAATGAACTGAATTCATTTCTTTTGTAAATAGAGTAATTCACGTTTGGCACTTTAGATCTAAGAACGCTTAAAATTCCATAAGAAATTAATTTCTGAGCAGATTAAAGCAAAATTTCATGGGTGAAGTTTTGCATCGTCGCATTCTTCACACAGACACACGTTTGTTAGTTGCAGGTTAGTGATTTTCTAGTTATTCAGAGCTTCTTTGCCTTACATATTGGCAATATTGCATGCTTATTTTTACTTGCTGGAGAATTTTAGGCTAGCTAATTCTTAGTGTGAAGATTAGAGTACGATTCAACCCATAGGACTTATTAGTCAGAATTTAATAGGAAAGAAACGACAATTTCCCGAGCTGATCACAGACATACAGCTCTTCTCATTCTCATGTTAAGCTCAGCCCCAAAAAAAAAAAGTATATCTTAGTTTAACCAGACCACTGAGCTGATTAACAGCTCTCCTAGGGCTGGCCCGAGGGATTAGATTTAATTTACGTGGCTAAGAACCAACTGGTTACCTAGCAGCGGAACCTACAGCTTATTGTGGCATCCGAACCACATTATGACGAGAAATGAATTTTTATCACCAGAAATAAATTCCTCTTATTCTTCACTGGCCTGACGGAGAATCGAACGCTGGGCCAACGGCGTGCTAGCCGAGAGCTCTACCCACCCCTCCAATGAAGAACTACAAGCACACCCTGCCATCCATCAATAGCTTCCAACCAACACCGTGTCCTCCTCACTCTGAAGCTCAGTTAGCACAGCGAGTCTTTCTCTCAAATATCGTGTTTTCAAAGTTCATAGTCTCTTAGAGTTATTGTATACATTTTTCAAAGAGTAATTAACTTCTAAACACACCCATGCATCATTCACCCAGAAAAGATCTGTGTATTTTATTTTGTAATCCATAGCCAGAACAGCGCTCACCTGTTCCCGATCATGTGATTTTGTTATTGTCGGAGCGCAAATGCACTCGCAGCCTTGAAGCTGTCAAATTTAGCCCACCATCTCGAACGAGCTGTCAACTGTCAAACGGTCAGCAGAGCGGCCATTCTGGTGGTCTGTCTGTTCACTGTCACTCTCATCAAGAAGTATAGTTAAATATCACTTGTCTTTAAAAACATTTCAATCATTGTCACTGCCACAGAGATCTCTTTTACTATTTTTTTCTGTTAATGATCAAGAGAAAATCAAGCAAATTTCTGTTATCGGTTATTATTTTATATATATATATATATATATATATATATATATATATATATATATATATATATATATATATATATATATATATATATATATATATATATATATATATATATATATATATATATATATGAACATTTTACAGTAATACAACAGTGTAATATGAAGATAAAATATGGACAGATGATATATTAAAAAGAGTATACTGTATATACAAACCATGTGTAGGTGTGGCAGTAAGTCTCCATTGGTATGCAGGTAACCATTTCCTAGGAGGCTAAAAGACACCAGGGAATTGCTTAATTTCCATCGTTCCTGGGAAACGGTCACCTGCATACCAATGGAGACTCACTGAACTAACTATATATGCTTGGTATATTATACTCTTGTTACATATCATCTGTCCATATTTTATCAGTGAACAGGGGCACAGAAGGAAGCACTCGAAATATATGGTTGCAATGTTCAAATAGTGTTTTATGGGCATTTTTCTCTTCATATTATACTGTTGCATTACAGTACAGTAAAAGACGTTCATATATATATATATATATATATATATATATATATATATATATATATATATATATATATATATATATATATATATATATATATATATATATATATATATACATATATATATACACACACACACACACACACACACACACACACACACACACACACACACACACACACACACACATATATATATATATATATATATATATATATATATATATATATATATATATATATATATATATATATATATATATATATTGTCTGAAGTGATCAAGCACCTGGTTATTACAAAACTAATAATACCAAAAAGTTACCTCACATCGACCAGATAGTTGAAACCTCATAACAAAGATAGTTAGACTGAATACTCTAAAGGTACAGTGATCCCATAGAACTTACTTGTCTCTTGAGAAAATCAATGTAACTTTATCAAGTTATGGGTGAAGTAACAATTAATAAGTTATATCCAGACTAGTGGAAAATGGGTATCACTTCAACAAACACTATAACTGTTTCTCTGGTTCTATTTTACCTAGATAAGCCTCAGGTGAACAAACAGATATATCACTTACCTTGTACACATTCATTAATTTCTCTAATTACTGGTGGTCAAAATGAAACGCTGAGCTTTTAAGACTTTAAACAAACAAATTTATTTCTAAGTTCAAAAGTTATATGCAGAGTTCACAATCTCAAAAGATTTACTATTAATTGATAACAGTATAAGATTTAAGTATTTCTCAATCAAGTTTAATTCACAAAACTTTAATTTATTAAGAAAGCAATTTGGCTAAGTAAGATTCAAACCATTAACTATCACTCAAGTTTTAAACATATACCTGATTAATTAAACTCCACACAACTGTTCACCAAAATATTACTGACTGGAATCCATATAAAAATTTTCTGAAATCTCAGTAATAAGTATGCACTAACAAAATGCTAAGTAATCACCAGCACAAAACCTTGTAACACAGTAAATATAAAATTATAGTTATATGATAACACAGAAATATAAGAATGAAATATGCTAAAATGGAAATATACTAACCACCATTTCTAAGACAAAAATATGTTTAAAGATTATATCAATCTTTCAAAAGATTATCTCACTTTTAAATAAGGTTAAACTCACGTCTTTCTAAGGCTTTCTCATAGACAACACTGCCAAGTCACAATGACATACACAATGATATATAATTAGCAGCAAGACACATTAGAATTCACAAAATAATAATTCTCTTTCACCTAGAACATCACTTTAACTCTTAACATAACAAAACCAGTAAACATCATATTACATTTTGTAAAAAATGTACCATCACACACTTTACACAATGCTTGTACAGCACAAATACCTTGGATCACCTGTTACAAGATAAATACACTTCTTGGGTGAGTTTAACAAAATCTTTACTAGTATGGAAGCAACTAGTGAACAATAATTGAGAGAGAGAGAGAGAGAGAGAGAGAGAGAGAGAGAGAGACAGGACCTATTGCCAGGAGCCCCTGTTCCTAACTAACTCTTTCTCATACAGCTCTCCTCTATTATCTTCAAACCCTCCCAGAATACATGATACATAAAGTATACATACATTATACATACAGGTATACATGTATGGTATACATACAAGGATGGATCTAGGCTCAGAAGGAAATATGCTAAGGCTCTTATCAATGACTGACATTTCCTTGGACACTCACACACTTGAACAAGCAGAAGGAAGTATTTTTGGACCCAAAACTGGCCAGCTGACAGCATGTCAACTCCAACTCTCTTTCTTACTCATTCTCTCTTTCTCAGATTATGAAAAAGAATAAGCATAGACGCAGCTAATAAACATGGGTTAGACACACATGATAAATACATAACAGGCAATTCGCCGATTGACTGTCAAACTCGTCACAATAAGTCAAGATTGCTCTTTGCCTTCCTCCCTACACGACTTCCAAACACCTGTGTAAATATAACGGGAAAACAATTATGGTTCAAAAATATAACTCTCTCTCTCTCTCTCTACAGCACTGTAAGAAAAAGACATTTTAAAATTACATCTTCACAACAAATGATGAATCTGTGAGCAAAACAGCAAAAATTTCACAGAGACACATAATATTTGTAGAATGGTTATATATATTATAACACCTTATAATATATACACACACACACACACACACACACACACACACACACACATATATATATATATATATATATATATATATATATATATATATATATATATATATATATATATATATAAATATACTGTATATATATATATATATATATATATATATATATATATATATATATATATATATATATATATATATATATATATATATATATATATATATATATATATATATATATATATATATATATATGTGTGTGTGTGTGTCTATCTATGTATATATATATATATATATATATATATATATATATATATATATATATATATATATATATATATATATATATATATATATATATATATATATATATATATATATATATATATATATATCTATATATATATATATATATATATATATATATATATATATATATATATATATATATATATGATATTTATATATATATATATATAGGATCCATATATATAACTATATTTATATATATATATATACCTATAGATAGCAGTTCTGCCATATTGATTTATGTTTTGAAGGATCCATCCAGAACTAGTTTATGTAAGTGCCACCAGAGGTTCTAGGTGCGAGAATCAAATTTTCCCGAACAGTCATACCTGGTGTTTGAGTCTCGTTCACCTCCCCCTCCAATCCTTGTCTAGTATACTTTTCTTAATCAAGATGAAGGGGAGCTTAGGTGTGAAAACTTCTACTTAAAGGAGTCATTCAGAAGACTTAAGGAAACTGTCTCCCAGAGAATATAGTGTCTTGCAGACACAAGAGTTGTCGATAAACAGGCAAACCTATAGTAGTGCAGCAGATAATTGCATATTTCATAAGAATCGTTCAGATAGTGAAACAAGCATGAAATTTTGCACAAGTGCTCTTTAAAGTTCCCTCTATCAGAAAAGGGCTGCCACGCAAAAAATTTAATATGGCGGCCAAATTCCAAGATGGCGGGCCAGTATCGACAGATTTTGGCTAATTTTTCACTAGAATGGCATGTATTTGCTTCTAGCAATATGGTAAAGCTCTTCCATACTATTTCTTGTGAATATTATGTTTCTGTAGCTTCCCAGTACAGTTTACCTTTAAATATGGGGCTGTATGGCTGCCAGAAAAGGTAGAAACAATAATTATAATGAGAAATAATGCCCGTTCAACAATTATCGTTTTAGCATGGATCTTGGTTTCTGTGGTTTTAGATCCTAATGAGGCCATCTCTTTCGAATAACTCATCAATTTTGAAGGAAAATTAATAAATGTAAAAGAGTGTATGTCTGCACACAACCAGGGCACACTGGTGACATCACTGCTGTGTAACTCAGCATGGGGTTCAGTGCCAGCTAATCCAGCTTTACTAATCCTGTAGTCTTAGACTAGTAGTTGTAGTATAGTTTAGTTTAGTGTCCCAAATGCTTTCTAACAGCCCCAGACCAGCTATAGTTAGATAGCCGCACCTGAATAGACAGGATGTGCCAGCGGAGAGCCGAGCCAAGGGTATGGGGCTGTACATGATGGTTCATGTACTTACCCAGATGGTGTACAGATCACACGGGACTTAAATGGCACTGGATGAATGATCGGGCTAGGTGTAGGGAGACCGAACCTAGTTGAATCCCATACAGGAATGTGTGCTTTGTTTAAGGCGGTAAAGGATAACCCCTCAGCCTTAATCAAAAGTGAAATCATGGCAGAATGTGATGCCAATCAATATTGAGCAGTAGAAAAACAAACTGGAGTTTGTGTTGTCTTTGTCAGAAGGACAAAGAGGTGAGCACATGACATCACCTCCAAGTCATCATGTCCTAGACCATGATGGGTACACAATGCTGGCAAGGAACATTCCCATGTTCAGTGAAATTAATGAAATGCCACTGATAATGGATCCAGCAAGGCTGGATGAAGGTGATGGCATAGAGGCCACTCTCAGGAAAAATGCAGCAAAATACCATGTGAACTGTCGCTTGTTGTTTAACAACACTAAACTGGACCGTGCAAGAAAGCGACAACAATCCAATGACCAGACCAGCAACACTGAGACTGGTCGTGCAAAACTGCGCCGAACCAGTCATGACAATGAAGTTTGCATTTTCTGTGAAAGTGGCACCTGCATCTGATCTCAGACAGGCTAGTACTAAGGGCCTTGACTTGAAATTGCGTGAATGTGCAGAGATACTTAGTGATGGCAAGCTCCTTGCTAAGTTGACTGGTGGGGATGTCATTGCACAGGAGTTTAAGTATCACCATGCCTGTCTTTGTGCCCTCTACAACAGAAAAGGTCCTACCTGAGAGCCTTGAGAAAGACCAAGGTAGCACTGAGTCAGAATCAGATGTGTATCCACTAGTTCTGTCAGAACTGATGACATACATTGTTGAAAACAACCTTTGTTCAGATGATCCAGTCACATTTCGGCTGGCAGATATTTACCACCTCTACCCAACGTCTGGAACAATTAGGTGTAGAGTCACCAAGTGTAAATTCCACGAGACTCAAAGACAAACTTCTGGCAGAAATTCCAGAACTTGAGGCTCATAAATCTGGCAGAGATGTATTACTTGCATTTCAAAAGGATGTGGGAAAAGCACTTGCTCAATCATCTGATCTTTCAGAGGCAGTTATCATTGCTAAAGCAGCAAATATTCTCAGAAAGTCTATACTTGATCATCAGTCACGGTTTGATGGCACATTTTCTGAGGCTTGTGTACGAAATTCTGTGCCTCCTCTCCTGCTCCAGTTTGTAGGGATGGTTGAGCATGGGGCTGACATCAAGTCACAGTTACGATTTGGAGCATCAAAGTCAGACCAGGCCATTGCACAGCTCATGCAGTTCAACTGCTACTCCCGATACAAAGAGGGCAACAACTCATAGACACTCCAAAGACAGAGAAACACCATTCCCAGTCTACATGGGACACTCAGTCTATGCCAAAACCAGGAAGAGAAACCTGGTTGAAATGCTACATCAGTATGGCCTCAGTATCTCTTATGACAGAGTACTGGAGGTCTCTGCACAGATTAGGAGATGCCACAGTTAGCAAATATGTGGAGGAGGGGGTGTGGTCTGTCCCCAGTACTGCGAAAAGGGTTGTCTCACCACTGCAGTGATGGACAACATCGACCACAACCATCTGCAACTACTGCCACTACCTCCTTCCATGGAACTAGCATCTCCATATTTCAGCACCCCACCAAAGAACACTGGACAGGAAAGACAGCAACTAAAGTTTGCACCTGAGAAAGTGAGGTCGGTGCCTGAATTGCCGGACACATTCACAAACATCTCACCAGCTTCCTTTCAAACAAAGAACCCTGTGCCACAGCCAGAGAACCCTGCTGAGTGGGGATGGCAAAAGTCTGGTGAAGCATGGCAAGTCCTCTGGACAACCAACTCGCCCTTAGCCAAGAGTTGCCAACAGCTTACCAAATGTGGATGCAAAGCAGGCTGTCGGGAAAGGTGCAAGTGCTACAAGCTGGGTCTTCCCTGCACAGCTCTGTGCACTTGCAAATGTGAAGTCTAGATAAATATTGCCCTCTCTTCAGTAGATAATCTAGCTTGAGCATCCAACGTGTCATGCTATGCCTACCTTCTTATCCTCGAATTTTTCAAAGGTGTAGGTTGAGAGACCTATACATAGATTGGTTGCATTTAGTCCGTATTTCTCTTCTTTTCTTTTTATGGTTACAGTCTTAGACACAATGTTGTATGTGACCATACCATTACTATTTCAGTTGAAAATAGCATATTAGTTAAACTGTCTGATCACATGAATATACCATTAAATAAAACAGTTGGTCTCTATGTCTGCTAGCGCTGTGGATAGAAAAAAAACTTTTATGGCAACCATTTTGTACGCCATCTTGGTTACAATTCATTTTAGTAAGGGTTTTCAATAAAATGTGTGGTATGGAAACATTTTATAACCTAAAAGTCGAGGTTTAAAAAAAAACTGGCATATTCCATCCAATAGATGCTCCCCAAACCAGTGAATCTCAACATAGATGGCGGCCATTTTGAAAAATAGCCGCCATCTTGGATTTTCAGGTGGCCAGCGCCCTTTTCTAAGAGAGCGTAGTCTTAGGAATGTTTGTGCCAAATTTCATGCTTGTTTCACTATCTGAACGATTTTTACAGCAATCTGCTGCACTATAGGTGATGTTAAAGTGGTATACAAATGAGGAACAAGTTTGATGTGATTAAAGCTGAACAAAAATATGCAACAGGAAAAATGAAAGAAAAATGGAGAGAGGATCGGTGGTTTGCGCTAGTTAGTATGAGAATACATCACCAAATGAACTCCTAAAAGAAATAAAAAAGATGAATTATATATAGAAATCAATCCTGCTACTTTTGAAATACCAAAAAACATGTATGAGAATTGTTGTAAGTGAAATGAATACAAATGTTGGGGTAATATATCAATGTTTTGTCTCATTAATTGTCTGTTATACACCACCAGTGAATTTTCCAAAGAAAACCGGATGGATGTTATGAATGCTATAAAGAACTGCAGAATGCTATAGATGAATTATTAGAAAATGTATATGAGAATTGTTGTAAGTCATATAAGTGCAAAAGTTGGTAGGAAAAATGAAGGCCTAAGAGAGACTGGAGGCGAAAATAGGACTAGTTCATTAGTTATTATTCTACAATTAATTGTATGATTAGAACCACTCTTTTCCAACACAAGGTAATTCCTATATTCACGTAGACATCTCCAAACGGAAGTCACGAAAAGGAAAAATTAGGTCACATAGCACGTAGTCAAAAACGCCAGAGCAGCAGAAATATGTCAGCACTGATAGCCATTTTGTCATTGTCATATTCCAGGTGAATTCCAGAGCTCCTAATAACAAAGCTGACAGAGTACCTAGATTTAAACCAATAGGGCCTCTTGAAGATGAACATCTAAAGACTTTGACAACTAAAGGTCAACATAGACTGGCAGTTCTAGAAACTATATCAGAAGCGGAACAGGCAATCAATGAGGACTGGGTTAAAATCAGTTAAGTATATCAGTCTGCTGGAAAGAGAAGCACTGTAATATGAGTTGATAAGAAGGAAACTTGGACACCGTAGTAGACCTAGGATAGATTAAAAAGGATCAATTTAAGCCATGTTACTTGTGAAGAGCTTTAGGGAGTAGGTAAAGAATGCTAGGTAGAATGTGCTTAGTACTCAAGTCTATGCAATGGAGCTGAATGAAGTGCATGAAGAGATAAATACAAAATTCCTGGTAAAAATATGTTTAAAGGCCATTATAATGGAAGGTCCTCCTTCAATATGATATTTATGTTAAATGCCTAAAGCTAATCGGAATACTACGTACGTAAACAAAGCAGAGGCAAAACTGATGTTAAGTAAATCTGTAGTAAACAATACGGTGCTACAAAGAAATGACAAATCACCTTTACGGTTTTCCCTTGTCTTGAGTTATATAACAAGCAAATTGTTGGAGACTGAGGAAAAATTTTAGATTAGAGCAATGACGTAAATTAGACATATTCAGAGTGCAGATGGTGCTGTCGTAACAGCAAAATCCTATAATATTAAAAAAAAAAAAAAG
>NC_089783.1:6029676-6059676 GCF_040412425.1 Macrobrachium rosenbergii | reverse complement strand
TCACAGCAATAATGATACCTGATTGACTGAATCCTGATTCAGAAAAGTCAAGAAAATAAGAGTTAATAGTGAAAAAATTTAATAATTCAGTATAATGTGTGAGAACAATAGAAGTTGACTGAAAACTAATGGAAGTAGGGGAACAATACAAAAGCTTCATACAAAGCCAAAATCATTTATCAGCAAAGATGTTTATTAAAAAAGTAAGTGATGAAGAGAATTAAATAGCACGCAAAGGGTGGAGTCCGAGAAATAGTGCTACATACTCGAATTGGGGCAGATTTTGCGTTCCGCGGAACTTCTGAGATATAGCAGTCAGTTATGATGAAGTTAAATATTATTACGGAGAGAAAGAGGAAAAGCATGCACGATATTTAGCTGGTAAAGCCTTTAACCAAAATATTTCTATTGACTTTGGAATATCAAGAACGGCAGTAATCCATTCTTTAAAGTCTCACAGAAGAAATTTCCAGACAGATGGCATACCGGCGATGAGAAAAACAACCTAGAAACAAGATGTTTAAGAAATGTGAACAGATTGAAACTTTAATATTTGGTAGTTGGAAGGCTTACACCAGTCACTCTTCTTTGGACTAGTCTGAACAAGAGAATATTATTAAGTTGAAGGAGAAGTATGAGATTTAATGCCGAGAGAAAATAAAGAACACCAAAGGAGCAATTCTATCTACTAACTTTTTGTGAATCGAACATAATTATATATTCGGCCTGATCCGAGTAAGTTTTCCTTCTAATCATTTCAAGGTACAAAAGTTTTTCCAGACTTTATGGAAAAGAATTGTAAGCGTGGTAGTAGGGCGGGTGGGATGGGGAGGTAGAGGCTCCTAGAAAAGTAGGTTTCGAAGATCAAGTTAGCGGCATATGAGAGCGGTAACGTATCGATTCTTTACTTAATGCAAAGAACTTCCATAATATAAACCGCTTACCTTCAAAAGGTTGTTTGACAGCATGTCTGACCACATATAAGAGCTGTTCCATTTATCCCTAGTTTGAAAGCAATAATATGATTTCTATATTAAGGTAATTTTAAATACCTCCTCGACCGTAGGCTTGCTGTATTATATACTCTTTGCATCAACCTCTTGACCACCAAATTTTCATTTTGATAAAAGCCATATCGAAACACTCAGCATTAATTTATCACAGCTGCTAAGTAGAGCCGTGTTTCTCATCCCTTCAATTTTTCTTACGCTACATATTCCATGTGAACAATATATCTCAAGGGCTTCAGACATTTTTTTTTACCTATTTCAACATCTGCAATTAGCTCATATAATAAAAATTTGCTCTTTTAAACATTACATCTCTCAGTTTGTTCTTCCAAATACTCTGTAAGGCATATTCGAATATACTTTCCCTCACCAGTATTTCTTTCTTAAGTATGATTTAAAGTGTTCTCCATAGGAGAACACAGCACATGAAATCTAACTGATAGGACCACTTAAATACAGAGGATTCAAGCATTTCCTAATAAACTATAACACCTCTTTATTTTCATCCTTTGACATTTAAATCTGGTCACAATATGATGGCTTATTGTTATCAAAACCTAGGTCAGGATATGATTTTTACGATAACTTTCTCTGATATACTTGGATAACATTCAAATGCTAACGCAACTTTAACCTCAATGCAAATCAGCTTTATTCAAAATACCTTGAATAAATCTTCTATTGTTTGACCATTTTCGCTTACAAATCAAATCTCGCCCCTTTCAGAAAAAAACGGGCTGTTATTCCTTGTCACGGACACACTACCCTTTCTATTTTTATCATTAAATGACTAACATCCAGTACTTTGTCTTTGATCAAGTGAATAAGATGAAATCATCAACACACTCGTGCATTTCTTCACGTTAGATGAATATCAAACTCATTAACAATGAATTATCCCTTTAGTGAATTTTTCAACCTCTGACTTCATCGAATTATCCCTTGATGGGAATATATACAACACACAATCACACACATATAATATATATATATATATATATATATATATATATATATATATATATATATATATATATATATATATATATATATATATATATATATATATATATATATATATATATATATATATATATATATATATATATATATATATATATATATATATATATATATATATATATATATATATATATATAGATAATGATAGGTCCGTGAAGAGAGAGACGGACAGAAGATGATGATCAGAACTATGCTATATTGATTCGGAGAGAAGAGTCATACTGTTCTTGGTAGGAAGACAGAAACCAAATTCATGAGTTATGTATCTTTAATATACATACGGACTTTTTAAATAAATTATTTATATTTTTCATTACTGGTATCACAGATTTTCCATTAATGATATCATAGGAAAGAAAAGACAGGCAGACAGATATACACCTTGATAACTGAACGGAAAGCATATTTGTTCTGTTGTGTTTCCAGCATTCACGAAATATTTCCTTATCTCAAGTCTTTTTTTTTTTTTTTTTTAACTTACGGAATAAAAATTATGCAATAGAATAAGATACATCTCTTCCTTGTCATTCCCCAGTGACGGAAATGCTGCATAACGGATTTGACTTCTTGAAACTAATGCCATTGTTGAACGGAATAATCATTTTTAGGAACCTCTCAAGGGAGGAAGCAGTGTTCGGAACCCTCTTTGAGTAGAAAGATCCTTTGGTGCTCAAGGGGATAAGCCAAAGCTTCTTGCGGACGCCAGGGAAATCAGAGAGAATTTATTTACTCGGAAAAAAATATCTTGATATGAGTAGAAATGCGTTACTTCGTAAATGCAAAGAAAGGTTTGTTGGGATATTTGTTATTCGTCCATAGAAACAACAACTGAATAGGGATATATTCTTTCAGGTGTAAAAGATATCCCTTCCTACACAGCATTATTTTGAACATTTGAAAAACTCTCCAAAAATACATACATGCATACATACATACATAGATACATACATACATACATAATTATTCATTTACGGACGAAAGTGTTTACAATAATGTACAAATATATAGGATATAATATATAAATGATACAATAATAGTACCATCACCTATACGGGGCTAAAGTCTAAACAACTATCACAATCGTCTATTATTATACAACAAAATATCATTTATGCACCTAACCATTTAAGCAAAATACAACAATTGAAACTAAGAGTACTTATTTCTATTTATCTCATTTCGTTTATTTCATTAATTTTCTTTATAATGAAATACAAGTATTTTGACAAGTTCTGAATATTTTCATATATCATTCAATGTTCTAGTGAACTGCTGTCTAAAGTTGTAAAATCCCTTCCTATATTACTCACTAAGGGCCACTTAAGTAATACATTACTACATGATCCTCATCCTATACTTCTCCACCTCTACAAAGACGTCTTTCTCGTGTATTCTAGACCAGCGTCCGGTTTCTATCTTGAATCGAAGAGAACCAAGCCTTGTTCTATTATAGGCTAATCTGTGGTGTTCAGGGACTATTTCTCGGCTATTGTAGATAGTTGGTGCTACAAGTTTAGGGTTAAACTGCTTGTAAGTTAACCGAGACTTGATTCAGTGTTTTTGCTTACTTTTTGCGGTAATCTGACTAATTCAGTGTTTACTGGGTCTCCCTGGATTCTCTCTAATCCTTGGAAATATACTCCCATAGGACACTGCACTTCTGTTGTTTTATTAATCAATTGGTGAAAGTATGTTTGGTTGTAGCCAGGTCGCTCCATTAACTTTTTTAAAAATTCAGTTGCTTACCCATGATATCAGTAGTTGCACTTCCCAAATAATCTCCCAATAAACCAGTTCCGTGTACATGGTATTCCTTACGCCTAGATCTTTTAGAATCCTCAAATATTTTTTATTCGCCAGCTTCATATTCAATGTCCACCATGAGTGAGCACCATAAATTAGGGAACTATTCAAATCTGCAGATCATACCTTTAATTTCACACAAGAAGGTGCATCATTTTGGTTTGCCATAAGTGATTAAAATTTTTGAATATTCTTCATACTTCGCCGTAGATGTTCTTCCACTTGTTCATGAATACTTGCATTCATGATTGTGTTGCCTAGATACCCATAGCTATCACACCAGTGAGCAGATACATTGTTGCACATCAAAGGGTCTCTGTCATTTATGTAGACACTGAAATATCTCATTTTTCATTCGTAAATTTTCATGCCATACTGATTGCAGTGGTTTGATACTTGTTGAAATTTCCAAACTGCTCCCTCTCTCGTTGTACTAATTCGAACAGTTTCGACCATTGAAAGTCAAACATGAAGGAGCCCAAGCTGGCCATCCTCTCCACATTCCTTTATCATTCGAATCTTTGGGTTCACATAAACAGTAAATAAAAACCATGAACTTGGACTCCCCTGACGGACACCAGCTTTAGTTTCTACCAATATGTCATCAATTATGCTGTTGGTTTTTTAGTAAAGCATTTTGAATTACTAGCCACATGTTTGACCCACAACCCAACTTCCTCAAGACCTCAATCAATTTGCTCCTTATAACCTTATCATAACCTTTTTCAAAGTCTATAAAAATCACATAGAGGATTTTTTTCGTCTTTCTGGCAATATCGATTATGAGTCTGAGAGCAAGAATTCGTTCTTCACGGCCCCTTCCTTTCTTAGCTCCTGCTTGCTCTTCGTCGGAAGTAAACCATCTTGGCAATCATGAGGTGAGAATGATATCATATAATTTTGGGAATGTGAACATTATGTTTATCTCTCAATAATTACTAGGATCCAAGGGATTACCTTTCTTGAAAACCGTAAACCACTTTGACTTCGTCCATCTATCGGGATATCATATATAAAATATGAGATTTAAGACGTAAATTAAAAAGCCAATCCAAGAGTCGTTCAGCAGCTTCGGTATCTCTTAAGATTCCACGTAAATTAAAAAGTCAATCCAAGAGTCGTTCAGCAGCTTCTGACCGAATGGTGATTCGGTATCTCATAATTGAGTCCTTCTTTTCAATCAACCAATTCCATCCTGGTCCACTGCCTTACTTTATTCCCTTTCACACAAGCTGTTCACATCAAATCCATCACCACCGTGGGCTGCAAACGCCCAGGGATCCAACACAAAAGAAGAAAATTTTTCTACATCCAGTCTGTTTGGCCTATCTACCCTTTTGTTGCAATCGGAAGTCTCATTACATTCTAAAGATGATTTTAACAAAGCAGATCGTTGAACTGAACTTATGAGTAGCAATGAATCGTTCTTAATTTTTAAAATTATAGGTGCATGATCTGAAGGCAATAGGCTGTCAGTTAGTATTCCAAAGTCTTCCAGACAATGTAAACACTTCATTGAGTACAGTACCCAGTCTATCTGCGATTTCCGTTGTTGATCTTGACGGTGAGTTAAACCACCATTCAAAGTCAACAGTCCTTTTTTCGATTAAGATTTTATACAATTCCGTAATCAATCGTCCATGATTATTAATGACTGGGTCGGGGTTAGAGATATATGCAATTCCATAATCATGGTTGTTGAAACGCCAAGATTTCCCATTCTAGAATTAAGATCTCCAATAACCAACAACTTGCACGTAGATTCGTTATTCCCTTCTCATGAACATATGCAAAGGAACTATTGCGAAAATAAGGGGAATCATGAAAAGGAATGTTGACTGCTCCTAATAATAATGCTGGGAATAAATGAAGGCGACACGAAATTTGATCGGGAAGAACATTAACATCATACAGCTGGGTTTCAGAAACTACCGTACTTCCCATTCACAAATCCAGGGGCAGAAAATGGATATGCAGTTTTAATTTCAATTATGTATACAATATCAAACTTTAAAAGGAAACTAATAACATCTGTTTTCTGTAGTTTAGAAACATCACTATTCAAATTTCAAGAACAAATATTTATGGAAAACTTTACCCCCTTTTTCAAAAAAATGATGGATTAAAACAATCCACTACTTTACCATCAACAATGACCTCTCGTTTTACAGCATTGCAACGAACATTCAACCCTTGGTTTTCTGATTTCTCTTTTTCTCTTCTTTATTTTACGAAGCCTTTCCAACTCTCTTCTAACGAGTGGGTCTACATCCTTCTTTACATAAATTCCCACGAGACGTCCTCCAGATTCTTTAAAGTTAGCAGAGCACTCTAACACATTGTTGCGATCTTCTTTTTAGCGTAATTTTACTGAAATTACAATGTTCCTTCCTGGAACCGCTTTTCCTTAGCGCTGAAATTCTTGTTTACGGACATTTGCCCTTTGCTTCCTCTGAGAAACTTTTGATATTTTTTCTTGGTCTTCTCTGATGAAATTCTCGGTTTCGTCTGGCTCCATCATTTCCAGGAACCCCGATGAGGACAACATTACATGCCATTTCTCTGCTTCGAGGGACTCCAGATATCGTTGATGCTGCAGTAATGCTTCCCTAAGATGTTGGTTTTCTTTCTTCAGCTCCGTGATATTACAATCTAGTCGTTTATATATACCTTTGAATTCTCGAAATTCTTCTATAAAGAAGTCTAGCTTTTGCTCCAGATGGCGTACTCTGCCTCTGTTTTAATCTTAGAATTGTCATTCAAGCCCAGTTAGGCTGATTTATCCCTATTTTCCTTAAGTAGCTTGTCTAAAGCTTTCAATAATTCATCCTTTTTCAGTTTTTTTTATTTCATCTGCACTAAAAGTTTTGACATCTTCTGGATGTGAAAGGTTTTTCCAGTTGAAATAACCATTTTCTCTGTTATTAGGCAATACATTTTAAACTATTAGAACTCACGGTCAGCAGCAAACAATACCGTTATTATGGCAACCAGAAAAATTCTTGAAGAGGGAGGGTGTTTTCTACTATGCACTTTCCCCAATACAATGCTATTGCACCTCTTGCACTTATATCACAGTCATCAGGGGCACTTCAATGTTCAGTACATGAGGTCGCACATCATAATAGTAGCAAGAAACCATGAAATATCACAAAAGAAACAGGAGCTCATCTTCTTCTTCTTCTTCTTCTTCTTCTTCTTCTTCTTCTTCTTCTTCTTCCATACATACATACATATAATCGTTGTAATGTTTCCCTCATATTATTTCTTGATCATTTTAATAATTTTCTTTTAATCATTCAAGACCATTGACATATAAAACAACCCATACCAAATCCACAGATACCATTGTAAGCCAGTTATTAAGTTTATTTGAAGTTATTGGATATAATCGAAAATTGCATAATGTTTTCAAGGGTAAACACAGAAGGCTGGTTTTGTGACCGTTCGTTATTTATTTGATCATTTTACAAAAATTAAGAGATTAGCGCCGAAGCGGAAAAAGTATTTTTTCAAAAAATCAGTTCATTTTGGCTCCTTTTTTATCTCATTGCCTGAAGTTTAGTATGCAATCATCAGAAATGAAAAATAATATCAGTATCATATATAAATATTGGAATATATGACAGCGAAAAAAAAACTCGTATATAATTGTATACAAATCGCGCTGTAAGCAAAACGGTTAAAGCTAATGAGTTAATTTTTTTTGCTGTATTTTACACTAAATTGCGATGATTGTGGTATATAAAAGATTGTAAAACGATTAAAACAACACAGAGAAAATATTATCACAAAATGATGCATGAATTCGTAACGAGCGGACGTAAAAAAAAGTTTTTTTAAAAAATTCACCAAAAATCGAAATATTGTTCTAGACACTTTCCAATTGCTTCGAAATGAAGAAAATTGATTGGATATTACTAGACTGTAAGTTTTTTTTAGCTTACAATTACATTTTTGAACGATTTCGATCGAGTTAAGTTGACAGAAGGTTGATTTTTTTCTATTTTCGTTATTTATATGAATATATTACAAAACTGTGAAGAGCTAAAAGAATTATTTATTTTCTGTTGTATTCTACATGAAATTTCGCACATTTTTATGTATAACACTTTATGTAACGAATAATATAAAATGGCGAAAAAATTACGGCAAGTTGACTCAAGAAATGCCAGGATTTTCAGCGGAGTCCGCGCGCGCGGAGCGAAGGAAAAAGTTTTTTTCAAAAATTCACCAAAAATCGAAATTTTGTGCTAGAGACTTTCTTATTGTTGCAGAATAAAAGTAAATGATTTATTGTTACTAGAATGTAAGAATTTTGGCCTACGGTTGCGTTTTTCGAGCATTTCGGTCGAGTCAAAGTTGACCGAATGTTAAAATTTTGTCAGTTATCGTGATTTAAATGAACATATTACAAAACTGTGAAGAGCTAAAAGAATTATTTATTTTTTGTTGTATTTTAAATGAAATTGCGAACATTTTGATGTATAACACTTTATGTAACGAATAATATAAAACGGCGGAAATATTACGGCAAGTTGACTCAAGAAATGCCAGGATTTTCAGCGGAGTCCGCGCGCGCGGAGCGAAGGAAAAAGTTTTTTTCAAAAATTCACCGAAAATCGAAGTTTTGTGCTAGAGACTTTCCGTTTGTTTTAGAAAAATTTAAATGATTGCTTGTTACTAGAATGTAAGAATTTTGGCCTACGGTTGCGTTTTTTAAGCATTTCAGTCGAGTCAAATTTGACCGAATGTTAAAATTTTGTCAGTTATCGTGATTTAAATGAAAATATTACAAAACTGTGAAGAGCTAAAAGAATAATTTATTTTTTGTTGTATTCTAAATGAAATTGCGCATATTTTGATGCATAAAACATAACAAAAAATGGCGAAAAAATTACGGCAAGTTGACTCAAGAAATGCCAGGATTTTCAGCGAAGTCCGCGCGCGCGGAGCGCAGGAAATTTTTTTTTTAAAAATTCACCAAAAATAGAAATTTTGTGCTAGCGACTTTCCGCTTGTTGCAGATGAAATTTATATGATTGAATGTTACTAGAATGTAATAATTTTGGCCCACGGTTGCGTTTTTAGAGCATTTCGGTCGAGTCAAAGTTAACCGAATGTTAAAATTTTGACAGTTATCGTGATTTAAATGTAAATATTACAAAACTGTAAAGAGCTAGAATAATGATTTATTTTTGTTGTATTCTAAATAAAATTGCGCACATTTTGATGTATAAAACTTTATGTAACGAATAATATAAAACGGCGAAAAAATTACGGCAAAGTGACTCAAGAAATGACAGGATTTTCAGCGGAGTCCGCGCGCGAGGAGCGAAGGAAAAAGTTTTTTTCAAAAATTCACCAAAAATCCAAATTTTTGTGCTAGAGACTTTCCATTTGTTGCAGAATAAATTTAAATGATAGATTGTTACTAGAATGTAAGAATTTTGGCCTACGGTTGCGTTTTTAGAGCATTTCGGTCGAGTCAAATTTGACCGAATGTTAAAATTTTGTCAGTTATCGTAATTTAAATGAAAATATTACAAACCTCTGAAGAGCTAAAAGAATGATTTATTTTTTGTTGTATTTTTCATGAAACTGCGCACATTTTGATGTATAACACTTTATGTAACGAATAATATAAAACGGCGAAAAAATTACGGCAAGTTTACTCAAGAAATGCCAGGATTTTCAGCGAAGTTCGCGCGCGCGGAGCGCAGGAAAATGTTTTTTTTTTTAAATTCACCAAAAATCGAAATTTTGTGCTAGAGACTTTCAATTTGTTGCAGAATAAATTTAAATGATTGATTGTTACTAGAATGTAAGAATTTTGGCCTATGGTTGCGTTTTTCGAGCATTTCGGTCGAGTCAAAGTTGAACGAATGTTAAAATTTTTTCAGTAATCGTGATTTAGATGAAAATATTACAAAACTGTGAAGAGCTAAAAGAATGATTTATTTTTTGTTGTATTCTTAATGAAATTGCGCATATTTTGATGTATAACACTTTATGTAACGAATAATATAAAACGGCGAAAAAATTACGGCAAGGTGACTCAAGTAATGACAGGATTTTCAGTGGAGTCCGCGCGCGCGGAGAGAAGGAAAAAGTTTTTTTCAAAAATTCACCACAAATCTAAATATTGTGCTAGAGACTTTCCGTTTGTTTCAAAATGAAGGTAAAAGGATTGAATATCACCAGAATATTAGACTTTTTGCTTACCCAAAAAGACCCAAGTAAATATATATATATATATATATATATATATATATATATATATATATATATATATATATATATATATATATATATATATATATATATATATATATATATATATATATATATATATATATATATATATATATATATATATATATATATATATATATATATATATATATATATATATATATATATATATATATATATATATATATATATATATATATATATATATATATATATATATATATATATATATATATATATATATATATATATATATATATATATACATTATATATATATATACACACTTATATATAATTATATTTTTTTTTACTTTGCTAAGAATACATAACTAAAAGGAATGGTTGTGAAAAACTTTTTTTTGCATAAAACGAAATAATATACAAAACACCAATGAATACAGATATATAAAAACTTGTAATAAATATAAAACTAAAAATAAATTCAATGCAGAATACTCACTCGTAATCCTGACTCTTCGTTCTGTTCTTGTTTTCTCCCTCCTCCATTGAAGAGTCTTGCATTTTTTTCCTCCCGACATGATGAGGCACAAGCGGAGGAGGGAGACTCGCGCCCTTACTGCTGATGGGCCGCACTTCGGTGGCTCGCTGCACCCTCCGGTGTCGCTCGGGTAGGCGCACTCCAGTATATAACTGCAGTGTGGTATTTACGGCTACACTCCTCGAACCTGCAAAGTGCTACCTTGCAGGTGTGACAGACGTACCGGCTGTCTCTCCTTCTGCCATTCATATGGCACACCCGGCACCGTTTCTGTTTGCGCCCTGCTATGAGCTCCAGTGTGTGATCTCCTGGCTGCAGCCAACACACAGGGTCAACTACCCGACGGGACACTGGAATGCGAGGGAGGGCGGCAGCATCACCAGGGGCTGCGGCATCATCCAGGGCAGCGGCATCTACAAAGGCGGCGGGATCATCAAGGTCAGTGGCAGCAGGGGCGGCGTCGGCAGGATCAGGAATTCTGAGGTTGGCCCACCTAGCGACATCTGCCCTTTCCTCTCGGGGCAGAGCTGGAGTTCGGGGCAAGCGGGAGGCGTTGGAAGGCCACTCCTCTGGGTTGAAGTTTATGAGGGCATTCCCAGCCACCTCAAGAAACTGGATGTGGGTCAACCTCCGAGCGTCTGAATTATACCCACAGTAAAGGATGTAGGCATTCTGTAGGGCCAACTGAAGGAGGTATTTGACGAGCTTCTGTGTCCACCTCCTGGTTCTCCTGGCGAAGGGATAATACTGGATGAGTTGATCAAAGAGATCAACTCCTCCCATGTGCCTGTTGTAGTGCCAGATGACAGTAGGGCGCTGGACACGAAACTCCTCATATGTAACTCGGCCCTGCCGATGTGTCTTCTTCCGCTGAATGACCTCTTCTTGGATGGGCTCATGACTCGTTGTAATCATGGGCACGAGTCGGACCCCCTTCCAACAGATGACAAAGACATCTCCCTTCCGCCGCCACACTGTCTCTCCTCTTGCCAGATGTTGCGGGTGGCTAGCAAACCTCTTGAGGACATTCGGGGCCCCATGCACCAACCGAAGGGTACCACTGACGTGCACACCTGCTTCATACAGTTCCTGGGCCAGGAATACCGAATTATAATAATTATCCATAAACAGGTTGTATCCCTGGTTACGGAAACGATTCACAAGACCGAAGACCGTGTCACGCAGCGTGGAGAAGACCCCAGAATACACCAAGAAGTCCACGACGTATCCAGTGTTGGCTTCCGTAATGAAAAATAACTTTACACCATATTTCTTTGGCTTCTTGGGGTTGTACACTTTTATACTTAGACGCCCTTTGTATGGCATCATACCCTCATCCAAAGAAAGGTTCTTGAAAGGAACCATGAGAGTCTGGCACCGTTCACGAATGAACTCCAACACTGGGCGGACTAAGATGAGGCGGTGGGGGTTATTCCGGGGTATAGCCCTTCGGTTGAAGGCGTTGAAATACCTGTCCATTGCCAAGAAACTATCACGGGGCATAATGCCGGGCACATTGGGCGTACTTAAAAAAAAATTCCGCCTCCAATATTGCCTGACGTCGGCAGCAGGCATCATTCCAAAAATGTGGAGCCCCAAAAATGCGCCATGTCCGTGAGGTTGCAGCCCCGCCAGCGATCACGACAACGTCGTCTGCAGTTCCTCACGGCAGTACCGGCGTAATCTGCCGTCTCCGCAACAAGGAATTCCAGCAATTCCGCGTCAAGAAAAGCTGAATGAACCCCAGTGTAGTGAGAGAGGCAGGGGACGGTCAGTCCAGGTACTGCCGTGAATGGGTGCATGTTAGGTGGGGTGGGGTCCTCCAACCACTCCTCATCACTTTCGGACGAACAGCCTTCACCCGAGCTGCCGCGACATTGTGACCTTCTGCGGGTCTGTGCTCGCGCACGCGCACGTGCACGGGCACGTCTTCGCACTCCCACACTCCCAGCTGGGCTGTCTCCTTCACTTTCGCCATCACTTTCGGTCTCGTCCCCACCAGCCACAATCGGGGCATCCTCCTCCTCCAACTCAGACTCTCCCTCATATGCACTAAAACCACTAAATTCTAATTCACTTTCCTCCTGTGGATCCCGTACGGACATTGGGGGCAAATACTCATCATCACTGACATCAGACGTGATGTCCTCATCGCTGGATGACCAGCTGCCACCGAAATCAGGACTTCCCACCTGCTCTCGATCGAGCTCCGACGAGTATTCGTCTATGTCCTTTTGTTGGAGGCCTCCCAAATGTTTTTGGATGCCCCTCAGGACACCCCGATGCTTCCTAGGGGTCGTAAAAGGCACGGGATGTGGTCCTGGGTCGGATTCGGTCACACGTGGGCGAACAACACGGCGCTGAGAAGCTGGGTCACTTTGGCTGCTGGGTCCTTCTCCAGCATCCCAGTCTTAAACTCGCCTCACACGCTCACCACCGACAGGCAGTATGCACCTTTCACGGTCCTGACGGCTTTGTGACATCTCTGCAAACGTCCTGTTGCAGCACGAATACGTAAACACTCGCCAAAGTTCTGCAAAACACGATTGCGTCAAAAATCGTTCCCGCAAGGTCCGGCGCTGATGCTATCTGGTGCGAGAAGGAGGAATTCGGCGCATGCGGCGTCTGGGTGACGCTTATAAACAAAACAACAGCTTGATCCGTGAACTCCCAGCATCCCTCAAGGTGCGTGATTTGAAACCTTCCGAAAACTAGGCCTATAATTATTTTTCCGCGAATATTTAAAAAAAGCATTTTCAGTCGACGTATGCTACGTCCACTTGGCATACGACAGACAATTTTAGTCGACGTATGGTACATCTATTAAGCGTTAAAGGGTTAAGTGTATAGTTTATTTGGAAATGCCATCTATCAACACAAGATTAATGAGGGAGAGACATATTGAAAGAAAACTGCAGTAACAAATAATAAGTCAAATGTTATCGACGCCTGCACATCAAGGTTTCCCGTAGGTTGGCTGGAAAAAGTGTGTAGACTCTGGAAAGTTTCCGAGTACGTAATATTAAACGTTTCTTTTTCCTATAGAAAGAAAAGATTTTTTTTTTTTTTCAGTTACTGGTTAGGTTGTTTGGTGCCTCTTACTTTCCTGAAAATTATGATTGTTCATGTTACCTCAGATTTACCTGTGATATATTGCATGATTTATACAGTTAAACCCGCTTCGAAAGAAGTTGGGTGTATTGAACAAATGGTATAATATATTATTTTCGTTGTTCCAGTTATTAAAGTGAAAGATTCGTTTTATTCTCCAATGGAATAAATCAAAGAGCTTACGTCTTTTCCTATTCCTTTATTCTCCTCCACAAGATACTTTCCCACTCTCTTTCTTATAAATGCTATTTTGGCCAAATTGTGCCCAAGGGGAGAGTCATTTCTCCCAACAGGTGGCCTCATAACCTAACTCATATAAAATAACATGAAGTCAGACCTACGGCTGCTTTTGAATAATCTGGCGTCGAAGAAAAAAAAAATAGTTTTTGGTAATGATGGGGAATCTTTGTGGCATCTTTGTATCTCAAATTGGTAAGTAGATGTAAAAACCAGTTGTGACAGGTTATTTGCTTTTAACTCTCTCCTCTCCACAGACCAGTTATAAGAATATTTCCAAGTAGTGTTACCCTTATTTATTACAAAGAGAAAAATGCAAAAATAATAACGTTGAAATAATTCTTTTGCATTCTTCAAAAGACTGACAATTTATATATAACGTATATTGATTCAGAAGGTCTGTGGGATATATAGAGTTAGTAATTTCCTTAAGGTATATGTTGTTAACTCTTCTCATAAGTCTCAGTAGTTTAACTTAAAGATTAGATAATTGTGGCAAGAAGAAGTAAACTAAGAGAAATATCTGAGTAATTAAAATTTTACAAACGGTAATTAATAATCTACCTACCAACAAAGGATATACTAACACAAGCTGTATCACTAGATCTACTGTATATCATCTCAAACCTATCTTGGGGAAATATTGCTTTTCTTGATAGGAAATCCAACCCTGCTTTCCGAAAATCGTTTCCATCAATGATAAAATGGGTCAAAATGAAATAAAACTATAGCGTGCCAGCAACCGGGAGCCAGGAGATAGAAAAAAATCCTTATACCCCTTCTTTTTTTATATATATTTTCATTCGTAAAAAGGTAGGAAAACCCCTCCCAGGCAACGAATATTGATGAGTTTGGGACCAGGAACTATAAATTCGGCAGCGAAACTTTTGTGTTTTGTGCTTTTTGTTGTTAGTACCTTTTACCTTTTTCACATTTCTTTCTTTCATATTTGTCGGTCTCATCATTTTTTAAAGTTAATTATATAAATAGAATACTCCTTATTAAAATTTTTCTTCTACATTACCGCAATGACCAAATAAATGAATAAATCGACATTCATATTTGTCCTGAATGCTTCCTTACAGTCTGGTGCAACGAAGTATATGTCTTCATGTCGTTCAAGCCTCATATAAGGAAATCAGAAACGATACCTTTCGAGTATTCCATCAAAATATTGTTATTTTAGTTTTACTCTTTCTCTTTGTTTGACTTTCGACATGCCAGAGGTAAGTTAACTAAATAAATAAAGTTCTCCACGGGCAACATGTACGTATATTATTATTATTATTATTATTATTATTATTATTATTATTATTATTATTATTATTATTATTATTATTATTATTATTATTATTATTATTATTATTATTATTTATTTTGTTAATGTTAGTCATCTATAGCAAAAAAACTTCATCATTTCAAGTATGTGTTGTAAATAGATAACTTTCCCTCACAACTTTGGAATCCGTGCTTTAGTGTTCTGGCGTTGATCAGTTTTAAAAAAGCTTTTTCACATAGAATGGGAGGTACACAGTGATGAAATTGAGGCGAGGCGTACGGCGCCCCGCTACTTATTGACCCTGCGCCACTTGAATTACCACAAGTGCAATCTGCTGATTTCGATGTTATCCTCACTAGTCCCCAATCCTTGAATTACTGATTAGTAGAAGGTAAGCCTTTTGCTAATCAGTAAGTAAAACAAGCAAGGGCATCCTATGTCATCATGAGATATGAAAGGGCTGGTTATGGTACCATGTCCAAATCCATGACTGGCAAGTAATTCATGTCTGACTCTATACAAATAGAAACGTATTATTTTTTTTTATTAATATTCTGTGTCAAAAACCTGTAGGCTTCTTATGCGTTGATCAGTTTTTAAACTTAGAAAAGAGTATGAATCTTTGATGATTCCTAAATAATGATAATTTCTGACTTTTTTTTATCAAATAGTAATGAAAACATTACTATTTTGTTTGTATATTATTCTTTTGAATATGAACATTACACATAGAAATAAGAAAAGCTGTATAACCTGAAAATTTAGTATTTCTTTTTAATTATCACTAAAGAAAAACGCCGGTGTGTCTAAGAGAAACATTCAGAGTGAACGTCTACAGTCAATTTACACATTTTGTGAACATTACGTTGATGTCGAGTAATTATTAAAAAGAATTATCCTATAAGTTGTCGTCCAACTATTTTGTAAAACAACTTATTTCATATTCAAAGAGCGTTTATAAATATGAAATTATCAATTTCATTGCTCTGACTGTTATTCATTTACTTCTATTACGCTGTGTTTCCTTACATTTTCCGTTCAAGATGATACCAGTTAAGCTCACCATCGTAGGCACTCATCTGGAATTAATTATATTTAGGTTCAAATACGTAAAATATTGACTGTATATACAACATGATGCTTTTAATTACATTACCTAATGCAGTATGCCTATACGCAAAATGTATTGATTTTTTTTTTTAAAAGCTTCAAATAAACGTTTGGATTCCGTGTTTGTGTTTTCTGCTGATTTTGTGTTAGTTATCATACAGAATTCGTCGTGGAAGAATAAAATCAAGTTCTTGACATGAAATTCGTTTCACAAATAAATGAGTGAAAGTAGTAATGGTAGTGAAGTATCATTTTAAATATCTGAAATGGAAAAAAATCGCGATGATATTCACTGGAATTTTGGACCCACCATCCAAATAATAGATTGTAATGATAGAAAAGAGATAACTTGAAATAGTAGGAAAAATGGGGAACTTAATTGAAATGTTAGTCACCACTTAGGTCTCTTGTCCTCCATTTCACTCTTAAAGGTACAGCAAAAGATGGCAAGTACTCTGGATAATCATTTAGAACAATAAAAAATAATTCTAGAAAAAACTTACATTTAGGCCGTAAGACGTTTTTTTAATACATTACAGAATACGTTTTCTTCTCAATCATTTTTTCCAGTCCTGGTTGTTTGAAACACAAGAATGGAAATACATACTATATATTTTTTTGTACTAAGGGCTTTGCTATACAAGTATAGTAACAAAGCAAAACCCCTTTTCCAAGCCACCCGTTAGTATTGAAGATATGAGGACTAGCCAGGGGAGATATATATATTCTACAATTTTTCGATTCTTGTTGATGATCAGTACAACCTTGCTCCTTGTTTTGCGAAATAAGAATGTTCCAGTTAGATTGTTCTCTAGGAGAGATGAAGTTAGGAGGAAATGGAATAAATGCAGAATGTAAGATAGCAGGAAAAATGGTTGTCTAGGTACTGGCTATCTGACAACTAGATCTCCTCTGACTGAGCCTGAATATAGAATAACAAATGATGCAAATTTACATTATCAATGAATCTTGATAATTCAAAATGCTCTCAAATTATGACAGTGATGAGATAAGACAAGAACGAACGGAGTCCATTCTTGACTAACTTTCATTCAAAATGAATAATTTTGAAAACAGTGTTCCCTTCATCTTCCGTCGCCAGTGTCAACGACTGTTTTATTATACGTCGCTTGCCACTTTGCTTTCCATTAAACTTCAGGAGATTAATTCGGAAACCCATTAAAATCTTAGAAGGAAAGAAAACAGAGAACTCGAGATTATCTACGCTTCCATTAAATAAAGGAATTAATTACCTCTTTCCTAAACATTTTTTACTCTGTCGAATTTCGCCGCTGTAATGCCAAAATGATGGAAAATAATCACAGTCAATTAAGGACTTTCTATGGTTTCTCTGGCCTGTTTTCCAAAAATAAAGTTTCTTGAAGGTGAGCAAACAGAAAAATTGTATATGATGTTGTAACAGCGAATTCAACTTACTTCAAAAATATTCACTCTACTGACATGATGTGATAGAGGACTTGACCCATGTTTGCAAAGTCCGTGGTTTCATTACAAGTGCACCATACATCAGTCGACCAAGACGTGAATACGTACAGTATCACTATGTGTCCATAAATCGTTTTATCAAATTCCGTTTTCCCCTCAGGCAGGTTTACTACGGTGGCTGTTAGCCCTCTCAATCTCAACAATACTTTGGAGATGAGGTTACTAACCCAATGTCTTTTCCTAACATAACCTAGTATAACAGTAAAGTAGATAAACCACCGGTACCTAAATCACTTTTTCGCTGTATAAAATGAATTAAGAACTACAGTGCTATAGATACACACACATATATATATATATATATATATATATATATATATATATATATATATATATATATATATATATATATATATATATATATATATATATATATATATATATATATATATATATATATATATATATATATATTGTCCAGCAAGTGTCCAGTGTCTGTTCTTCAAATCAAACCTGGTGTCTAAGTGCTTGATATTTGATTACCAAACTTACCATTTATTCGACATAGTTACCTCTCACACATACAAAACGACTGATTTCTCTAAAGGCAACAGTCATCCCTTATAAAACTTATCAATCATGAAAGAAAGCAGATTAAGCTCGTTAAACAGGTGTGAGGTAAGATCTAAGGGCATCACTCCAGTAACATTATAAAAGTTCAAGTATTTCTATTCATTTCATTTCCCTGGTTCCAGCTCACTTCAACTACTTGAAGGAAAACATCTCACTTACCACCCTATATCTAATTCAAATCAAAATTACTGGTGGGTCAATAAAATGAAACTCTGATATAATTTTAAATACAAAAATTTTTTTCTAAATTCAAAGATTATACATGACATTAACAGTCTCAGGGAAATTATTATTACTTAAAAACAAAACAGAATTGGATTAAATCTGAATTAATCATCAGTCAAAATTATATCAGAAATTAATTTATTAATTATTCAAAAAAATTATTAAATTGTTAAGTAACAAAATTTAAATTGTTTATTAGTGTTATAACAAAATCTTAAAAATTGAAAGGAAATATACTGTAAGTAAATTAAAAATAAAGCAAATTAAGGCAATAGCAAACACACTATATTAAACAAAATAAAAGGCAAATAAATCAATCATATAAAAATGTGGATACAAAAGACAGAAATATACTCATATATAAAAAGATTAAATATAAAAAAAATGTAAAGCAAAAATTAAGGCAATAGCAAACATGCACATACATATATGCATAAAAGAAAATTCTTCAAAAGATAAAGCATAAAACATATAATATATATAATTTTCAAAAGACAAACAAAAAATATAACATGAAAAAATTATTACAAAAGGAAAACGTATCTTTACTCACAATCACTGTAAATATTATTTTTAGTGCACTAAAAACCAATAATTATATCTGTTACAATACCTTGGTACCAACTCCTTCGTGTTTTTATAATCAGGCGCCGTTACACACACACTTAATAAAATACACTGTTCAGATAACTCGGACACATTTACAAAGGAATTAAACAGTTACAGGTTATGAGTGACCATCGTCTACCAAAATATCAATTGCGTTACATCAGGACATTCGAAGTCTCGAGAGCGAGTGTGCAGAGAGAGAGAGAGAGAGAGAGAGAGAGAGAGAGAGAGAGAGTACTGCTTCTCTCTTCTCAAACGCTATTGGTCTCAGAATGTCGTCCCTTTGTAAGACTTGTATGGGTGTCCATATCAGACGGGTGGGTCGAGTGTGTGAACAGGTTCTAGACAGATTTTTATTTTAAAAACTCTTAAAAAACGATAATTAGAGACAAAGTGGAATTGCAATAATATTTATTATTACATAGTTTCAGAACAAAGGATCTCTAGTTACTATAATAGAATGGAAAACATTGTCTCACGGAAAATTCCTGAATGATGTCAGGCAAACGTAATGGAATTTTCCACCCAACAGTGTTTTGATCGCTTGTCCCAATGGAATGCATTACTTCAGCAGTTTTGAATATTGACTAAACAAATGCCTCTTTACAACGAAACAACGGCTCCCTGTCCTTTTCTCTATATGCCACTCATATCATCGTCCATGTTTCAAACCATACAGGGTTAATCATTTTACTCTACGCTAACTCTGTTATGGCATATGTGCATCTGAATACAAAATCATACAGCATACAACAATTCACACATACATGGGGAGATTACTGCATCATGAAAACCACATAAGACGCCAAGATATATATGTATATATATATATATATTATATATATATATATATATATATATATATATATATATATATATATATATATATATATATATATATATACTATATATCTATATATATATATATATATATATATATATAAATATATATATATATATATATATATATATATATATATATATATATATATACGCTATATATATATAGATATATATATATATATATATATATAAATATATATAGCCTTGTATATATGTATATATATATATATGTTATATATATAAAACTATATATACTATATTCCGGGATATATATATATATATATATATATATATATATATATATATATATAATCACAAAGATACAAACGTCCTTAATATCCAATTCAGTCTACATTCCAGAAATAATATATTTTCATATTGTTACGAAGGTATTTTAAGTTGATAATAAGTCCACCTCCCGTGGGATCAACCAGCGACGGACAGAATCAGGATTTTACAGTGGCCTGTTTTAAGCGAAATTGATATTTAGAGAGGTATAAGTGAATAACATCTCCGTCAACTCACCCGTCCGAACTCAGGTGTTTTGTGTTTGGAGACGATATCCACCCACCTCTGCCATTTGACCGTGTAGTGCGTTTTTATGATTAGCCATTTATGACTATTTATCACATCACCGTGTTTCATATACAATGAAATATTACAAACGTCCTTTAATATCAATTCACTCTACACTCGGAAATAATATATTTTCATATATGTTACCGAAGGGGAATTTTTAAGTTGATAATCCATATCCACCGTGATGTATTTGGATCGAACCAATTTTTGTTTAACGGACGAGGAATCAGGACTACAGTGACGCACTAGCGAAATCGGCCACAAGAGAGGTATAGTGAATAACATCTCCCGTCAACTCACCCGTCGAACTCAGGTGTTTTGCGTTTGGAATCGATATCCACCCACCTCTGCCATTTTGACTTGGATAATTGCGTTTGTTAACGTAGCCATATTATGACTATTTATCACATCACCGTGATTCATATACAATCAGAAAGCTACAAACGTGTTTAATTTCCAAATACTCTACCCGGAAATGTTAATTTTCATATATCTTTGAACCGAGGAATTTTTAAGTTGATAATAAGTCCACCATCCATTGGGATCGAACCAGCGACGGACGAGGAATCAGGACTACAGTGGATGTTTTAGCGAAATCGGCCACAAGAGAGGTATAAGTGAATAACATCTCCCGTCAACTCACCCGTCGAACTCAGGTGTTTTGCGTTTTGCCGATATCACCCACCTCTGCCATGTTGACGTGTAGTGCGTTTTTCATGCGCAATAGCCATATTATGACTATTTATCACATCACCGTGATTCATATACAATCAGAAAGCTACAAACGTCCTTTAATATCAATTCACTCTACCTTGGAAATAATATATTTTCATATATATGTTACCGAAGAGGGAATTTTAAGTTGATAATAAGTCCACCGTCCCGTGGGATTGAACCAGCGACGGACGAGGAATCAGGACTACAGTGACGCACTAGCGAAATCGGCCACAAGATAGGTATAAGTGAATAACATCTCCCGTCAACTCACCCGTCGAACTCAGGTGTTTTGCGTTTGGAGACGATATCCACCCACCTCTGCCATGTTGACCGTGTAGTGCGTTTGTCGCGCGTAGCCATATTATGACTATTTATCACATCACCGTGATTCATATACAATCGAAAGCTACAAACGTCCTTTAATATCCAATTCACTCTACCTCGGAAATAATATATTTTCATATATGTTACGAAGGAAATTTTTAAGTTGATAATAAGTCCACCGTCCGTGGGATCGAACCAGCGACGGACGAGGAATCAGGACTACATGACGCACTAGCGAAATCGGCCACAAGAGGTATAAGTGAATAACATCTATATCAACTCACCCGTCGAACTCAGGTGTTTTGCGTTTGGAGACGATATCCACCCACCTCTGCCATGTTGACCGTGTAGTGCGTTTATATATGTAGCCATATTATGACTATTTATCACATCACCGTGATTCATATACAATCGAAAGCTACAAACGTCCTTTAATATCCAATTCACTCTACCTCGAAATAATATTTTTTTCATATATGTTACCGAACATTTTTTAAGTTGATAATAAGTCCACCGTCCCGTAAGGATCGAACCAGCGACGGGAGGAATCAGGACTACAGTGGGTTTTTCTTTTTTTAGCGAAATCGGCCACAAAGAGGTATAAGTGAATAACATCTCCCGTCAACTCACCCGCCGAACTCAGGTGTTTTGCGTTTGGAGGCGATATCCACCCACCTCTGCCATGCGCATGTTGACCGTGTAGTGCGTTTTTCTTCGTAGCCATATTATGACTATTTATCACATCACCGTGATTCATATACAATCAGATAAGCTACAAACGTCCTTTAATATCCAATTCACTCTTTAACCGGAAATAATATATTTTTCATATATGTTACCGAAGGGAATTTTAAGTTGATAATAAGTCCACCGTCCGTAGGATTAACCAGCGACGGACGAGAATCAGGACTACAGTGACGCACTAGCGAAATCGGCCACAAGAGGTATAAGTGAATAACATCTCCCGTCAACTCACCCGTCGAACTCAGGTGTTTTGCGTTTGGAGACGATATCCACCCACCTCTGCCATGTTGACCGTTCTAGTGCTTTTTGTCATAACGTAGCCATATTATGACTATTTATCACATCACCGTGATTCATATACAATCAGAAAGCTACAAACGTCCTTTAATATCCAATTCACTCAACCTCGGAAATAATATATTTTTCATATATGTTACCGAAGGGGAATTTTTAAGTTGATAATAAGTCCACCGTCCCGTGGGATCGAACCAGCGACGGACGAGGAATCAGGACTACAGTGACGCACTAACGAAATCGGCCACAAGAGAGGTATAAGTGAATAACATCTCCCGTCAACTCACCCGTCGAACTCAGGTGTTTTGCGTTTGGAGACGATATCCACCCACCTCTGCCATGTTGACCGTGTAGTGCGTTTGTCGCACGTAGCCATATTATGACTATTTATCACATCACCGTGATTCATATACAATCAGAAAGCTACAAAACGTCCTTTAATATCAATTCACTCTACCTCGGAAATAATATAGTTTTTCATATATGTTAATGAAGGACAAAGGTTTTAAGTTGATAATAAGTCCACCATGAACCACTGGATCGAACCAGCGACGGAAGAGAATCAGGACTACAGTGACGCACTAGCGAAATCGGCCACAAAGAGGTATAAGACTGAATAACATCTCCCGTCAACTCCCCGTCGAACTCAGGTGTTTTGCGTTTGGAGGCGATATCCACCCACCTCTGCCATGTTGACCGTGAGTGCGTTTGTCGACGTAGCCATAATATGACTATTTATCACATCACCGTGATTCATATACAATCAGAAAGCTACAAACGTCCTTTAATATCAATTTCTCTACCTCGGAAATAATATATTTTCATATATGTTACGAAGGAATTTTTAAGTTGATAATAAGTCCACCGTATAAAATTTGAACCAGCGACGGACGAGGAATCAGGACTACAGTGACGCACTAGCGAAATCGGCCACAAGAGAGGTATAATTGAATAACATCTCCCATCAACTCACCCGTGAACTCAGGTTTTTTGCGTTTGGAGACGATATCCACCCACCTCTGCCATGTTGACCGTCTAGTGCGTTTGTGAGAAGGCGATTAGCCATATTATGACTGTTTTATCTCATCACCGTGATTCATATACAATCAGACGAAAGCTACAAACGTTCTTTAATATCAATTCACTCTAGTTTCGGAAATAATATATTTTCATATATGTTACGAAGGAATTTTTAAGTTGATAATAATTTCCACTCCCGTGGGATCGAACCAGGGACGGACGAGGTTTCAGGACTACAGTGATTGCAGTTTAAATCGGCCACAAAGAGGTATAAGTGAATAACATCTCCCGTCAACTGCCCGTCGAACTCAGGTGTTTGCGTTTGAGGCGATATCCACCCACCTCTGCCATGTTGACCGTGAGTGCGTTTGTCGCAAAAACAAATATAACTATTTATCACATCCCGTGATTCACATACAACTCAAGCTACAAACGTCTCTCTAATATCAATTCACTCTACCTCGGAAATAATATATTTTCATATATGTTACCGAAGTCTGAATTTTTAAGTTGATAAAATCCACCGTCCGTAACAAAACCAGTGACGGACGAGGTCAGGACTCAGTCACACTGATCGAAATCGGCTTAAAAGAGGTATAAGTGAATAACATCTCCCGTCAACTCACCCGTCGAACTCAGGTGTTTTGCGTTTGGAGACGGTGCATCCACCAGTTCTGCCATGTTGAGCCGTGTAGCCACGTTTTGTTTAGACGTAGCCATTTATCACTTTTTATTAACATCACCGTGATTCATATACAATCGTGAAAGCTACAAACGTCCTTTAATATCCAATTCACTCTACTTCGTTGAAATAATATATTTTCATATAGAGTTTCGTCGAAGGTTTCGTTCTCTTGATAATAAGTCCAGCTCGTCCCGTAGGATGAACCAGCGACGGAGGAGGAATCAGGACTACAGGAGGAGGAGGAGGAAATCGAGAACAAGAGAGGATAAGGGAGGTGGAACATCTCCCGTCAACTCACCCGTCGAACTCAGGTGTTTTGCGTGGAGGCGATATCCACCACCTCTGCCATGTTGACCCGTGTAGTGGAGGGACAGGGTGGGGATATTATGACTATTTATCACATCACCGTGATTCATATACAATCAGGAAGCTACAAACGTTTTAATATCAATTCACTCTACCTCGGAAATAATATTTTTTTCATATATATGTTACCGACCGAATTTTAAGTTGATAATAAGTCCACCGTCCGTGGGATCGAACCAGCGACGGACGAGGAATCAGGACAGTGACGCACTAAGCGAAATCGGCCACAAAGAGAGGTATTTTGAATAACATCTCCGTCCAACTCACCCGTCGAACTCAGGTGTTTTGCGTTTTAATCACGATGGTCCACCCACCTCTGCCATGTTGACGTGTAGTTCGTTTCTTCTTGCCATATTTGACTTATTGCCACATCACCGTGATTCATATACAATCGAAAGCTACAAACGTCTTTAATACTCAATTCACTCTACCTCGAAAATAATATATTTTCATATATGTTACCAATGGATTTTAAGTTGATTTAACATCCCGTACCTGTTAGGTCTGAACCAGTGACTTTGGACGAGGAATCTAATATTATTCCAATGACGTAATAGCGAAATGAAAATCACAAGAGGTAAAAGTGAATAACATCTAACCAAAGTAAACTCACCCGTCAATCAGGTGAGCGTTTGGTACGATATCACCCACCTCTGCCAAGTTGACCGTGAAAGTGCGTTTGTTTTCGACGGGTGAGTTGATTGGGAGATGTTATTCACTTATACCTCTCTTGTGGCCGATTTCGCTAGTGCGTCACTGTAGTCCTGATTTCCCGTCCGTCGCTGGTTCGATCCCACGGGACGGTGGACTTGTTATCAACTTAAAAACCCCTTCGGTAAGTTTTCAGTGGTGAAAATATATATTTTTCATATTCCTTTGATATTAACAGGACGTTTGTAACTCTGATTGTATATGAATCACGGTGATTGATGATAGGTTAGTGTCATCAGCGTTAAGGTCTTGGTTACTGAAAGAGTGACCAATCGTTCTCATATGAAGCATAAAATGAATGGCAGAATTGGTGGATATCGTGGTGTTCCAAACGCAAACACCTGAGTTCGACGGCAAGTAATCATATCGGGAGATGTTATTCACTTATACCTCTTTGGCCGATTTCGATTCAGGTGCGTCATATGTATCCTGATTCCCGTCCGTCGCTGGTATATGATTTCACGGGACGGTGGACTTATTATCAACTTAAAAATTCCTTCGGTAACATATATGAAAATATATTACTGTCGATAAAGAGTGAATTGATATTAATTACGTCGGTAGCTATATGATTATATATGAATCACGGTGATGTGATAAATAAATATATATATATAGTATATAAACGCATATACACGGTCAATATGGCAGAGGTGGGTGGATATATCCAAAACACAAAACATATGAGTTCGACGGGTGAGTTGACGGGAGATGTTATTCACTTATACCTCTCTTTGTGGCCGATTTCGCTTAGAGCCCCTCCAAAGTCCTGATTATGAAGCCGCTGGTTCGAGCCTGTCTCACGGGACGTGGATTTTATTATCAACTTAAAAATTTTTCAATTTTATATTATATTATTTTCCGACAGGTAGAGCGGAGTTCGATAATGCTAACGACGTTTGTAGCTTTCGATTGGATATGAATCACGGTGTGATAAATAGTCATAATATAACTAAATACATTAAACGAGACTACATTCAACATGTTAGAGGTGGGTGGATATCGCCTCCAAAAAATCCATGAGTTCGACTGTGAGAGTTGACGGGAGATGTTATTCTTATACCTCTTGTGGTCGCATTTCTCAGAGCCACTGTAGTCCTGATAGCTGTCCGTCGCTGGTTCGATCCCACGGGAAAGTGGACTTTCAACGTAAAATTGGCCTTGATATGAAACAAATATTTATTTCCGAGGTAGAGTGAATTGTATTAGGACGTTTGTAAAATGATTGTATATGAATCAATGGTGATCATAAATAGTCAATATATATATATATATAGACCGTATATGGTTTTATATATATATATATATATATATATATATATATTTTCTCCATGTATATATATATATATTCTTATATATATATATAGCCAAATCCTATAAAATATATATATATATATATATATATATATATATATATATATATATATATATATATATATATATATATATATATATATATATATATATATATATATATATATATATATATATATATATATATATATATATATATATATATATATATATATATATATTTATATATATATATAAATATATATATATATATATATATATATATATATATATATATATATATATATATATATATATATATATATATATATATATATATATATATATATATATATATATATATATATATATATATATATATATATATATATATATATATATATATATATATATATATATATATATATATATATATATATATATATATTGTTACGTGTGAGAGTCTTGGTTGATCATGTATTATTCAATTTACAGTAATTATTACGGCCCTGCAAACCAAGATTACACGTAACCTGCCACTTGAAGCCAAAAGTTAACCTCAAGACAGTCGTTAATTAGCCAAAGGTCGCCAGATAAGGGTTATTAACCTTAACAAAGAATATTTGAGATGAATTTGATTTTAAGCATAACGGTTCTCCCAAACATTCGGACTTGAGGCATACAAAGCATCGAGATTTAACCTGATTTTTGCTTACCCTAAATCCTAGGTATTTTACTGGAATAACGGGGTTGAAGCTCACAATATAATAATTAGGCTTAATCTAGACTTCGTAAACACATATACCTAAGTGGTGGCTGAAGGAAGAAAACAAAGAGAGTTGGAAATACAGAAAAGAGGTTAAAAGAATCTTAAGTTCGAACAGCACACGGACTATACCTTAATGACGAAGCGTTGGCGCATTTACAACGGACGTGCTGAAGTTCGTGTGTGTTTCTTGCTCCACCATTCACTAATAAAATAATAGACATTGGCGGGGACAGTTCCACCTTCCAGACGTCTGTTGAGACGGCGGCTAGTTTTCTCTGTAGTTCCCTGGCCGGCCTGGGTCAAAACAGGCCTACAGTCATGCCTTAGGCGTCTATGCTCTGTTAAAATCATTCACCACGAGAGACAGGTAGAAAGGAAAAAAGGACTTTAGGACCACCTATTCTTAAAGTTGAATATGGAAATTTCTCCTATGGGGTTAAATGCCTAAATGCTACCTATTCCTTTCTCCAACGGATGCTAAAGTTTGAACTGAAGATGCTCCTAATGCGGACAATGGCTTTTCCCGGTCTTGGTCAGGCTGATATTATTTACAATCAAATGTTCGAGGGGCGAACAGCAGTAATATTTAAAAAAAAAAAAAAAAAAAATATATATATAGATATATATATATATATATATATATATATATATATATATATATATATATATATATATATATATATATATATATATACATACATATATATATATATATATATATATATATATATATATATATATATATATATATATATATATACATACATATATATATATATATATATATATATATATATATATATATATATATATATATATATATATATTTATATATATATTATATATATATATATATATATATATATATATATATATATATATATATATATATATATATATATATATATATATATATATATATATATATATATATATATATATATATATATATATATATATATATATATATATATATATATATATATATATATATATATATATATATATATATATATATATATATATATATATATATATATATATATATATATATACATATATATATATATATATATATATATATATATATATATATATATATATATATACATATATATATATATACATATATATATATATATATATATATATATATATATATATATATATATATATATATATATATATATATATATATATATATATATATATATATATATATATATATATATATATATATATATATATATATATATATATATATATATATATATATATATATATAATATATATATATATATATATATATATATATATATATATATATATATATATATATATCTATATATATATCTATATATATATATATATATATATATATATATATATATATATATATATATATATATATATATATATATATATATATATATATATATATATATATATATATATATATATATATATATATATATATATATATATATATATATATATATATATATATATATATATATATATGACATTTTATCACACCGTAATTTATATACAATCATGAAGCTAAAAATGTCACTTAATATAAAACCCATGCTGCCTCGGGAATATCCCCGATGGGGAATTATCACCGAAGGGGAATTTATAAGCGATAAATGGACGGGCACTGCCGAGTCTCGATCCTACAACACAGATGCGCATCCAGCAACTCCATTCGATGTTACGACTGAGCTATCAAGAGAGGTATAAATTAATGCCGAGTCTGGTGTACTTTATTTACCGTCGAGAGCGGGAAATTGTACTTAACCGGCATTAACCCACCTTGACCATGATGGTTCTTTGGTGCGTTTGGAACACGCAGCTCTTTTTTATGATATTTTTTTATCACACGGTGATTTATATACAATCATGAAGCTACAAATGTCGCTTAATATCAAATCCACGCTGTCTCGGGAATATCCCCGATATGGAATTATCACTGAAGGGGAATTTATAAGTGATAAATGGATGGGCACTACCGAGTCTCGATCCCATGACGCAGATGCACATCCACCAGCTCCAGTCGATGTTACCACTGAGCTATCAAAGAGGTATATATATATATATATATATATATATATATATATATATATATATATATATATATATATATATATATATATATATATATATATATATATATATATATATATATATATATATATATATATATATATATATGTATATATATATATATATATATATATATATATATATATATATATATATATATATATATATATATATATATATATATATATATATATATATATATATATATATATATATATATATATATATATATATATATATATATATATATATATATATATATATATATATATATATATATATATATATATATATATATATATATATA
>NC_089783.1:6022176-6024676 GCF_040412425.1 Macrobrachium rosenbergii | reverse complement strand
ACACACACACACACACATATATATATATATATATATATATATATATATATATATATATATATATATATATATATATATATATATATATATATATATATATATATATATATATATATATATATATATATATACAGTAATGTATGTATATATATATATATATATATATATATATATATATATATATATATATATATATATATATATATATATATATATATATATATATATATAATATATATATATATATATATATATAAAAATTCAAAATTAATATTTACAGCAAAAAATGCAAAAATAATCTTAACATCAAATGTCTGTCAACTTCAAATTGTACAGCAGCCATACCACTGTCACCAGAGATTTGTCGTATGGTTTGCAGATTCCTTGGACCCATATGAGCGGGAAAACTGGCAGGAATTGTCAGTGCTCGCTGAGCTGTTAGTGTAAGAAAAGCTGTAACAAGTTGCTCCATCACCCCTAACTTGCACATTTTTCAGTCATCTTTGGCGGCCCACAGCTCAGTTTGTCGTTGACATAATGGGACTCCATAAGCTTACAAAAAAGAAAAGGCCCGTGCCCTTGCCCAGCTGGAGCAGGAAGTCTCTGTGATTCGTGTGGCCAGAGATATTGGTGTCTCTCGCCAAGCTATTTACAGTCTGAAAAAGGCGACAGCTGGATTCCCACCAGGAGTGGTGCCACAGCGGAAACAAGGTTGTGGACGGAAGAAGAAGACCTCTCCGAGAACAGATAAAATTCTGAAGAGGGAAGTATTGAATAATCGTTCAATTACAGCAGCTGCACTCAAGAAAAAGCATCCTGATCTGCTTGGAAACATCGCTGTTAAATACGGTACAACATTGTCTGCAGTGTGACCTGGGACTACCGTTGCATTGCAAAGCCACTCCTCACAGATGGCATGAAGAAGAAAAGGCTGGCTTTCTGTAGGAAACATAAAGACTGGACCAAGGAACAATGGCTTGACGTTATGTTCTCAGATGAATCAACCTTCAGAATTGTTAGAAATGCCAGCAATGTTGTGAGGAGGCCCAAAAGTGTCCCGATGTCATCACAAGTTTACCGTAAAAATCGTGAAGCATCCACAGAGCGTTATGGTGTGGGGGGCATTTGCTGGTAAATTGGGTAGAGCTGGGCTGTATTTCTTGCCTAAGGGGGAACAACATATTTAGAAGTGCTTAAGGACCACATGTTAGAGTTTTACAGGTTACATGATTCTGCATTTTTTATGCATGATGAGGCTCCATGTCACAAGACTAAGACAGTAACAAAGTGGCTTGCAGAGAACAATGTATCTGTTTTCGAGTGGCCAGGCAATTCACCTGACTTAAACCCAATTGAAAATGCCTGGAAAGTTATTAAAGACAAAGTTGCAGGTGCCCAACCCTCAAATATGGTTGAGCTTAAGAATGAGATTAAGTTGACATGGTGCACTAAGATGGACCCTCAATATTTCATGATCCTTGCTGATTCCATGCCTAAGCTCATCCAGGCTGTATTGCAGGCTAAAGGAGAGATGACAAAGTATTAATTCATGTCTCTGAATAATAAATAAGTACAGATTTCTGTTTGTTTAATTATCCACAGTAGTTTGCTATTATTTTGTGAAATATGTCAACATTATTTTTGCTGTTAAGATTTTTTTTGCCATACTGTACTGTATATATATATATATATATATATATATATATATATACATATATATATATATATGTGTGTGTGTGTGTGTGTGTGTGTGTGTGTGTGTGTGTGTGTGTGTGTATGTCTCTCTGTGTAAATATATATGTATATATAAACATTTGCTATATCAACTAACAACGATTAAGGGTGGGTGAGAAGCAAGAATAAAGCTTTGCATTAGTATAAAATGCCCACGTTTTCCATTATATCACGAAATCTTCAACCGGGCTGAGGGCGTTGGTGATCCTGGTAGATGACGCTAGATAAGTCATTCAAGCAGTCAGTCCTTCATTCGGGTTGACGGACAAGGGTCTATCAAGCATTTAAATAGAAACGTACCATATATTCAAAGCGCAAATTCTGACTGACTAGATTGACAGGACCATGAAAACTGTTCCTGTTGGTAAGACGCCATTGATCTCTCTCTCTCTCTCTCTCTCTCTCTCTCTCTCTCTCTCTCTCTCTCTCTCTCTCTCTCTCTCTCTCTCTCTCTATTAAATGTACGAATGTTTTGGTCGATAAACATAAACCCAAAGGCGTAGCTGGATAGTTGTATACAAGGAACTACACTGGTTCCACTCACTCCAGTTAATAGCTTGTATAAAGTCTTGAGAACAGCTATGTACAACAGTAAAAGATAATAATCAATAAAGAGTTGACCCCGTAGCGGGGTAGTGCCGTCAGTGTACCTCATGTGGTGCACTGAAGGCATTACTTAAGTTTCTTTGCAGCGTGCCTTCGACCCCTATCTGCAACCCCTTTCGTTCCTTTTACTGTGCCTCCTTTCATATTATTTTTCTTCCAT
>NC_089783.1:6009676-6014676 GCF_040412425.1 Macrobrachium rosenbergii | reverse complement strand
ATATATATATATGTATATATATATATATATATATATATATATATATATATATATATATATATATATATTATATATATATATATATATATATATATATATATATATATATATATATATATATATATATATATATATATATATATATATATATATATATATATATATATATATATATAATATATATATATATATATATATATATATATATATATATATATATATATATATATATATATATATATATATATATATATATATATAATATATATATATATATATATATATATATATATATATATATATATATATATATATATATATATATATATATATATATATATATATATATATATATATATAACAGTTATAGAACTGGTTGTAAGCTATCTAACTTGGAAACTTCTTATATAAGGAACCACATTATCAAATGTAAAAGTACCATCAAATGAAGATTTTAAAATTATTGGCCAAACAAAGGAACTCAACGAACTACTGATTTTGGAAACGTTAAATATCAAATTACGAGTTCCGACTCTAAAACAACCATTCCTCTGCTGTCCCGTTGTTTTTGTCCTAAATTTTCTGTCAGTCTTTGTACCGCTTGACGGTGTTTACTTTTAGTGTGTTTTTATCTTTGATGCTGAAAGGTTGGTTGTGTGTAGCTGTCTTCAGCTGTAGTTTTATGAGTGTATAATTTTGCTTTTTTTATTGTATGCGTTGGCGTTCTTTTTATTTATATATAATTTGCCGAGATATTTAAATGTTCGTTTCGTTTTTATAAAGTTTTTTTTTTTGTACCTATATTCTCAGTTTTAATCAAGTGTGCATGTAACTTAAGTCTGTGAGTTGTAATTTTACCATTAAAATTGTTTTAGCTTTTTTTCAACTACTGGATTTTATAATCAGCTCGTATTTTATGTTAACATATTATATTTTATTTTGTAGAAAATCCCTGAAGATGTGGCGATGTTGTCTGAAACGTAGGATTAAAACAAAATGCGTATCGCATCGTATTCTGCCCTTTATCTGCTTCATCGTATGAATGAGCGCCTTGCCTTATGTCTATATATATATATATATATATATATATATATATATATATATATATATATATATATATATATATATATATATATATATATATATATATATATATATATATATATATATATATATATATATACATATATATATATATATATATATATATATATATATATATGTATGTATATATATATATATATATATATATATATATATATATATATATATATATATATATATATATATATATATATATATGTATATGTATATGTATATGTATATGTATATGTATATGTATATGTATATGTATATGTATATGTATATGTATATGTATATGTATATGTATATGTATATGTATATGTATATGTGTGTGTGTGTGTGTGTGTGTGTGTGTGTGTGTGTGTTAACAGTTCAGCCAGTTCTATATTGTTGTATCTTGCAACTTGATAGACAGGAAAAGGGGGACGGAGATGGGGAGGCCAAGATAGTGGGTTGAAGGAGGGATGCGGAGGGGAAGGGAGGAGGAGGGACGGGATGGGGATAATGGACGTTCGAATGCATAGTTTGGAGATGCTTGGTAACACCATGCAAGTCAAGAGTAAACGCCTGAACTAAAACCATTTGACAATGCACCAGATTACCAAAAATTAGCGGGATGAGTCTTGTACACTGTGTCAAAGTTCCATTTCGATCAAATAATTAGTTTGAAAGATATTTGAGAAAAACGATGACTCGCGGTCCCTGAAATGGATAGTAAATGGTGGTTTTGCTAAAAGCCTTTTTGTTCTAATAGATCTTCCTAGGTGGTCAAATCATCGTGCACGTGCTCGGAACTTTATTTTTCCCACGTAAACTGCAATGCAGTAATTGCACTCGTAATTATAAATAACACCCAACGTATGTATCTATGAAAGCATTATTAAAGCCGTTTTTATGAAGACTAAAATAACTTGAACAAATGTTAAAGGCACGGGTTACGAGTGTAGAGACTAAATTACCTTTATAAACTATGGGGAAGAATGAAGAAAATTTAGTTGTGAGTCCTGTAAATGTTGGTTTCCTGTATACCGATGTCGAAAAAATTTTATCTCTGTGTTTACTCACAAGCACGTCAAGGAATGGTAAAGTATTTTTGTTCTCTATTTCTGAAATAAATTCAATATTTTGGTGTTTTGAGTTAAAATAATCAGTAAATCGGGGTACATGTTCTTCAGATTTTAATATTAAAAATGTATTATCTACACATCGTCGGTAGAACAGTGGTTTAAAAGAACTGGGACAATTATCTAGGCAAATAACTTCATTTTGAGATAAAAAGGCATTGTCCAAAGTAGGACCGAGAGGGTTGTCCCATAGCTACACCATCTTTTTGTTTATACACATTGGTGTTAAACATAAAATAACATTCAGACGCAGCTAATGTGAGCAATTTGTGCAACTGTTTTCAGTTAAAATTCTGTATACTGTTGGAGTCGTTAAACAAGCTGTTGATGCATACATCAATGGTTTCTGTTAAAGGAATATTAGTAAAAAGTGATTTGACACCGAAACTTACAAGAACA
The DNA here is from genome assembly GCF_040412425.1 of Macrobrachium rosenbergii. NCBI lineage: Eukaryota > Metazoa > Arthropoda > Malacostraca > Decapoda > Palaemonidae > Macrobrachium > Macrobrachium rosenbergii. The sequence goes on along the minus strand of NC_089783.1, from coordinate 6,012,070 downwards.
CAATTACCTACTATGAGATTCAGAGGCGTCGTGCACGGTTTTTTTTATTTGTCTCCTTATCAAAGAATCGGATGAAGGTGAAAGTTGGCATATGAATATTTCACAACCATACATTTTATTTTCTAACATCATCTTGTACCTATGACTTATAGTTTTAGCTGATCATAGAAGAACACACCACTTTCTGTAGTCAGAGACATTAAAAAGTCATTCATGGCTTAGAAGACAGTAATGACGTTTACCTGTGACGTTACAAATGGCTCCACCCTCTAAGTTACGTCATAATTCAGGATAATACTGAATTATCTCATGAAGTTTAAGAATTGAATTACTGACGATGAAAATACATTTCTCAAGTAGTTGCAAAAGATGCTAAATGATCACCAATGATCAAATAAATAAACCTGAAGGCCAAAATTATACATTCTGCTACTATTACTACCACTATTGCTGTATTTCCACGGCAGCATAGATGCCCCGCCCACATCAGAATCTTTTCAGCTATTCATAAAGACTTTGCAAATGTTTCTTTATTGTGTAATGGGTCCTGGCCTCCCAGAATTCCGGTTTTCATTTGAGAAATGTATAAAGTAATTTTTCAAGTTAAATATGCAGTATTGCAAATGAGGGAACAAACTCATGCATTCAGGGAAGGAGTCCTGTCAAAGAAGCAGTGACTGAAATGTTGTAAGTTTTGGTAAGTTTTCAGCAGTTCTCATCCAGGCAAATAAAAGAAAGTTCATACCGTTATAGCCTTGGACATCACATATTCGATTTATTATCTATATGTAACTATGTTTTACTTTATTGTAATAAAAATCATCATTTCTATTGGCGATGGAGCTGAGCATTATTACCCTTATGAAACAGTACCATATGGCAACAAACCTGAGAAAGAACGTGCGAGCAAATGTTTTGTTTTATTTTTGGTATTTAGAGTTTCGTTATTCATTTCGTTTTTCATTTTAAATTTTTCTTTTAGCCTTTTATCTTATTTCATTTTACTTATCCTTAATTCATGGGTGACAGGGCATGACAATGGGTAGACATGCCAGTTCCAGTCACCCTCAAGCATATATAATTACCGATTATCGTAGGAAACGTAGCTGACCTGAGGAAATCAGCGATGACTCTGAGGGGAACAAGGGTTGCCATCGTTCCCTTTTTCCTCTATCATTGTTACTATTGGTGTGGGTATATCTTAAAAATATTTCAAATGAAATGTATTTTACTTTTACTCTGTGTATTTGTAATTCCCCTTTAAATGTACAAATGAAACACCAAAAACTATTCATAATCTATTTACAAATCACAATCATCATCACTATCAAGGAAAAGATCATCATCATCCTCATCATCACTGACTAAATTAATGATGACTGGATCCACGTAAGTCTCCCGGATGTTGTCCAATTCCCAGTACTCCTCCTCAAAATGACGTGATTGTCTAACTGCTCCTGCCCACACTTCCGGGTAGCAGAAAGCCTTGCCTCCTCCAACCTGGCCTGCAAGTCAGACCGCGTAAATCGACGGAGCGATGAACGCACTTGCCTCTTCATATGACCCCACACCTGTTCAATGGCGTTGAGCTCTGGGTGAAAGGGTGCCAAGCGCACAACTTCGTGGCCCCACTCCCGGATGATGTTATCCACCATATCTCCTTTCCGGACGATTCTTTTGGCAAACGAGCAACAGCTCAGATTTTGTGGCCAAGGTGGGAACGATATCCTACGCTGCTCCAGCCACCTGTCGAGAAAAGTTAATTAATCATTATTAGAGTGGAAATAGACCATAGAATGCTAATTTACATACCGTTATTACTGTATCATTAAACTATGATTTGATATTGTTTCCATCAAGAATAATTTACTGACTTCACACAGTTAATAGAATATTGAATCATATGAAATTTCCAGTCAAGTCATTAACTTTAATGCGTGTGTATACGTATTTCATGATGTCTATATATATATATATATATATATATATATATATATATATATATATATATATATATATATATATATATATATATATATATATATATATATATTGTGATTTATTGTAATTACCTTACGAGATCCGCCTTTCTGTTTGCTGACGTAGGGCATCGACTCTCCTCGGTTAGTGTGCTGTGATATGGTGCATTATCTAGCACAAGAACCGATGGCTCCGGAGGGACGGTAGAAGCTGTGTCGTAAGCCACTGTTCGAACAATTTGCCATTCATTTCGCCATGATAATCTCCTTGATTGGACTTAGCGGGGTAGCACAGATACGAGCCTTCAATGAAGCCTTCATTGGTGCCAGCAGCTACCACCACAAATCGTTCACCTTCTCCTGGAGGGACCTGACGGCTGTAAGAGGGACTGGTGATATCCTGCGTGGTGTCTGC
>NC_089783.1:6004676-6007176 GCF_040412425.1 Macrobrachium rosenbergii | reverse complement strand
TTCATGTTTATTGGAAATTACTACAATACCCTTTACACAAATGCTCGTGCATCTTGAATTCGTTTCATGACTCCAGTTCTATTAAAGGCTTGAGTCTTGGAAGCAAAACAGACGGTTTCGTTGTTTCCTTTCCAGGCTTGCAATTCTCATACAGGCAGCTGAATGCTGATACCTTGATAACATTTCTCTGGAGTTTGGGTACAAAGAGAGAGAGAGAGAGAGAGAGAGAGAGAGAGAGAGAGAGAGAGAGAGAGAGAGAGAGAGAGAGAGAGAGAGAGAGAGATTAGAATCTTTCTCGGAAATGGCACATACGGGGGTATGATATAAATGTTATTCCAGGAAATAGATTGTGTGTAGAAAGTTGTAGTTTAACTAAACAGAACAACGTTAATGGACCCCCAAAAATTATACTTTGCCGAAAGGGAAAATAATGAAAGAGAAACACCGGAAATTAGAAAAATTCAAGGAAAGGAGGTGACTATTTTTTTTAAGCCATCCTATTGCTTATTCCGTTTAATCAGTTCTATTTTTATTATTATCTAAGTTTGTATTGCTTACATTACAATTCTCTGACATGGAGATGATCTTTCTTATTGTTTCTGGGGATTTTAGCGTATGTAATCATCGTCTTAATAGCACTCTCAGGTGAAGTGTTACTCGCTGAATAGTAAAATTGCTCAGTGATTTACAAGCGCTGCTGAGTCTTAGTCATTAACTTAATGAATTAACTTCGCATGAGTTATGAATAATCTAAGGAAATCTAAAGCCCGATTACTGACTGAATAATTGTTACCTTTCAGGTAAAACCCTTTCTCCCCCAACTCAGTATCTTATCACGCAAAAGGTAATTTCATATATTAAGAATCCTACCCTGAAGTCCGAGGTAATATTATTGCCTGAATTGTTTTGTTAAACTGCTGGGCTCCAGACCTCAGAGATATTCAAATCACTGGTGGAACATCTGCAATAGCTCAGTGAATTAACTTGGCGAGCACTTCTCAGTATTTAGAAATGTTATATGCCCCCCAATGAAACACATTTTTTTTTTAAACTTACACAACAGGTATGGGAGTTGTACATCACTCCAATAAAGGCAGCTAGAAGATAAGACAGGAAGTGAGCGGAAAGCTATAATTTTACTGAAGTTATTCAAAATTATCATTTTTATGAAATGACAAAGTACCAAAAGAGGTAAATTTTAAAAATGGACAGCTAAAATCATTGACAAGAAACGTTATGTTCTGCAGATTTACAGCTGAATACAATGAAGGATAATCCTACTGGTTCCCATACGGTGTATAAATTTATGCAGAAAACGATTTTCAAATATAACCCAGAAATGAATGAGTGATGGAAATTTCACGTCTTGCATGGATATTCAGAGTCATAAATGTAATAAAGGCCGTATATGGTGCTTCTTTCTTGTGCTAGGTTATAAACCTTTTTTGGACAGCGACATTACATTTTAGCTCGGCCAACCAAAGAACACAGTTTACGTTCTCTTCTAGTGAAGCCATGAGTCAACAGTAGTTCTGAAAAAAAAAGTCACCTTTAATTTTCAGAAACTGTGAAAAATATTTGATGAAGCAAATAATAAATAAAACTTCGTAAGAACAGAAAAAATAGAAACATCAAGATTTCTTAACGTTTTTATAGAATAATTCTATTATGTATAGTTACAGGTATTTTAAATTGCAAAATGCTACAGGTATTTTAAATTGCACCATGACTTCATGGAGATATATAGTATAATATATATATATATATATATATATATATATATATATATATATATATATAGTATATATATACATATATATATATATATATATATATATATATACAGCTAATATATATATATATATATATATATATATATATATATATATATATATATATATATATATATATATATATATATATATATATATATATATATATATATATATATATATATATATATATATATATATATATATATATATATATATATATATATATATATATATATATATATATATATATATATATATATATATATAATAAATCAGTATATATACAAAATATATCTATATACAAACGTCCAATTCGCTCTACCTCGGAAATAATATATTTTCCAATATATGTTACCGAAGGGGAATTTTTTGATAATAAGTTCGTCGTCCCGTGGGCTCGAACCAGTGAAGGACAAGAACTCAGGACTACAGTGGATGCATTTAACCCACGCGGCCAGCAAATGAGGTATAAGTGGATATCATCTCCCATATACAAATCGCCCATTGAACTCAGGTGTTTGTATTTAGAGACGATATCCACCCACCTCTGCCATGCTAACCGTGTAGTGTGTTTGTCGGACGCAGCCATATTATGACTTTTATCACATCACTGTGATTTATATACAATCAGTAAGCTACAAACGTCCTTTAATATCCAATTCGCTCTACTTCGGAAATAATATATTTTCATATAGGTTACCGAAGGGGAATTTTTTAGTTGATAA
>NC_089783.1:5957176-5999676 GCF_040412425.1 Macrobrachium rosenbergii | reverse complement strand
AAAAAGATGAAAAGATATGGTGAGTGAAAAGAATGATTGTTACAAAATCATCCAGTTTATCTGGTTTTGAATTGTTATTTAAGAACCTCTCATTTCTTAAAAATGTTGAACAGGATAGCGCTCGCTTAGCTCACGTAAATTTCAGATTCTTATCCTTAGCACCGGCATTATTCACTTGATTATCACGCAAATTAGCGCTCAGCGAATTACACATTTACCTGGAGGAAGTAAATGAACGAATACGATTTCGGTATATCTCATGTATTATCTTTACTCGATATTGGCCAGCATTCCCAGACTCGTTCCGTTTTCAGGGTTCATTGAAATGTATATAAAATATAATAAATAAGTCAGTTAAAATTAGAGCGGGAATCATAAAAACATAATCACCTTGAAAATTAATTTATTGCAAATTTAGATCTCTGATATTATGAAACTTATCACTAAAAATCACTTAAAACAAATTGGACAATATGAATTTATAAAAATATTGGCAGTAGGAAACTTAAGAAGCCAAGGAGACCAACTATTAGCAGCCGAGCCAAGTGATTCTGAGGACAGAAACGCCAGTAAGACGGTGGGAACTAACCGGGTCAAGCAATGTGAAGGCGTGCAAGTTGCTTGATAAAAATGACTCTAATATCAACCAAAAGGAGATATTCGGCGCTTGCGCAATAATTTCGAACTGCTAATAAACTATGGATTTTCTCTTGGATGTATGTTTTCTGATGGCTGAAAACAGTTTTTATTCAAAGTACATCCAGTTCCATGGTTAACTCCCCAATGAGAATCTGCAAGAACCTTCAGCAACCTTTTTGCGGATCCCACATAATTTCCGAGATTATATTCCTAACAGGTAAACAAGTACTACCTAGGGACGCATCAGAGGTATTATCTCTGTACTTTTGATTGTCGATTTCAAGGCCAACGGATTCATAAAAATCAGTTTGGGGTCTAAACTGAAAAATGATCTTTATTTCCGTTCTATAATTTTCATTCAATCAGATTGATTTGGGGGTGAATATTGTTAATGGAATAGAAAAATAAACATATCAGCTTGTAGTTGTTTTTAAGTACCTAGCTAATTATTCACGTATCGTTTTTTAACCAGTCTGTATAGAAATGTATATTGATCTAAAAATAGTTCTTCTAGGTGACAAACATATTCGGGAAAGTTGGTCCTAAAACGGTTCCTATCGTCATACCATCAAGTGCTTTATACAACTTACCAATAGAAATAAAATTTGTGTTAAATATGGAGAGTTAAATTATTTTCCCCAAAATCTGATCTGTTAAAACTGTGGTAAAGATCGTATGGACTTCTAAAAATGTTTATTTATTGCTTCTTACAAGGACTCGTAAGTAAATCATGACTTAGTATTACCAAGTGAAGCTAAAGGACAGTATACCTGTTCAATGATGACTTATTACCCTCTAAAGTTCTCAGGGGTCCGTTTATTTTGTCTTTCATTTATAAAATCGGTTGAATTGAGAAGACTAAGTCAAAATATTGGGTGAATCACTTAAGACATAGTTATTTTTTCATATAATTTTGTTTGGCAAGTACTACGATGTCTTTGCCTTTACCCAGTCTAGTTATAGGAGGATTGGGATTCTTAGATAAATTATTAACTATATTGTATAGCTTTTCATGAAGGAAGGAGACCAGTTAGATTTTAAAACAGAGAAAGTTTTATGAGCAAATCGCCCTAAGTTATGCTGAAACTTACCCAGTTCTGTAGGAAAAGGAAGCTGCATAATCTTTGAAAAGGAGCTCAAAGGGGAGAAAGAACTAGCTATAGTTTTGACTGTGACTGGGCATGCTGCAGTCCAAGTCTAAAGATAAAAGAAACTCCTCTTTGATAGATTATTGCTAGAAAAACTAAAAACTGTATCTTTAAGATCATCTGATATGGATATGTGACTATCTGTCGGCAAAAGAAACAATGTTTATATTAATCAGGCTTTAAGTACACGGCATCCAGAAAACAAGGTATTTCAAAGAATTTAAGATAATGTAGTTACAGTAGTTATAAGTTTAACAAACATTCTCTCCTTTTATTTGACCTATTTATCAAATAATCTCAGAGGATTCTCAGCAGCAATTTGTGCCGTAGAGCGATGACCGATTGGATAAAGCTTTATGGAATTAGGAACAAAATTACTCAAACAGTAGTAAAATAAAACATTCACGTCAATTTTGGCCTTCCTCCGCTTTTTCCTGATGGATTCCAGACTTCCATAGGTATTTAAAACTAGCCCAGTGTAGTTCAAGCATAGAATAGATTGGAGAATTTATTTGTCCGTTTTAGGGCAGCAATCCTGGACTCATCCCATTTTTAGAGGAAAAATACAGACATGTAAATATCATAAATCGCTCTGTTAAATTTCCTACAGGACTCAAGAAATTCCTTGGAAACTATATGTTAAAAATTTAGCATTTTCAATCATCAAAAGCTTCACAGGCGTTGGCGACCAACCTATTAGCAACAGAAACTTTTTTTTGACTTGGTTAAAAAGCAGTTATGCTTAAAAAAAGTTGTATTAATTAAAGTAGTAACAAGCTTCATCTTAAAAAAAAAAAACAAAGTTTATGCTATTGATATGATGTTCGAATTTTAATTGAATTATCTACATTTGTTATTTTCAGGACTTTATAGCCTTGAAAATTGAATGAGTTCTGAAACACAGGCCAAATAAAAGAAGAAAAATGTTTTCTAAACCATTTTATATATACTATATATATATAGATATATATATATATATATATATATATATATATATATATATATATATATATATATATATATATATATATATATATATATATATATATATATATATATATATATGTGTGTGTGTGTGTGTGTGTGTGTGTGTGTGTGTGTGTGTGTGTGTGTGTGTGTGTCTGTATGTATGTATATGTATATATATATAAATATATATATATATATATATATATATATATATATATATATATATATATATATATATATATATATATATATATATATATATATATATATATATATATATATATATATATATATATATATATGTATGTATACATAGCCCAGCTGTAATTATATGCGTAGGGCAGGGGAGGGAATTAAAGCCCTGTTTTCTTAGGTAAAGAGCTGGAATACCTGAGGGGGACCTTTAGGAGATTAGGATACTCTAAGTATTAGTGGGAGCAGGCACACATCAAGGCGAGGAAAAACTATTTTGGGGAGAGGGAAGGGATAGAAAAGAAACATCTGAAAAGGAAGAAAATAATTACAGGCCCGGACAACAACACTATTACATCCCTCAACAGGACACTAGATAATTGCAAATTTATTGGCAGTTACAAAAATATGATTAGGAACAGAATAGTTAAGAATAAAAAGCTAATTAGAGGGGGAACAGGTAAGAGAGGGGTATACATAGCAGCGTGTCTAGACTATGAAGAGCGTTACTTCGATGAAAGTGGCAAATCCTGCAAAGAACGAGATAAAACAACAGAAACAAAACATTAGGCACTACAAGCAATCGTCAACGGTTGCCAAGCACTGCTGGGAAAATGACCACAGAATAGACTGTCAGAATATGAACTTCTATACAAAACAAAAAAACAGCCAGATTAATTGTAGAAAATATCTTTATAACATGAGTAAAAAAGGTAATGGCAGACAATAGTGGAAGTGTTTTGATGAAAGCCTATCTAGAAAAATCATGTACACATCAGTAGAAAAGAGGACATGAAAGAACACTAGAGACCACGTGGACAACACACACCTGGAAGAAGCCGCAGGCTGAGAAGTGCCAAAGTCACGAGGGTGGGGCTACACAGGAAAATGAGGAAAATTAAAGGATTTAAGAAGGCCAACATACGAAATTGGAACAACAAGAGCTTTAATTCCCTCCCCCATGTACATATAAATACAACTTGACCATGTATCTAGTCATTCTACAGCTACCAGACAATGAGGACAGTTAGTCCTGGAAAGCTTACAACTTTTCCTGAGCAAATATCAGCACTAGAGACCACCCAGTTTAAATGAGGTCTTATTATTTATTGTAATAATATGCAGAACAATTGTGTTACGGATAAAGTATATATTTATAAATACACACACGCACACACACACACACACACACACACACACACATATATATATATATATATATATATATATATATATATATATATATATATATATATATATATATATATATATATATATATATATATATATATATATATATATATATATATATATATATATATATATATATATATATATATATTTTATTATTTTATCAGTCCCATATATTTTTGTTTTGCATATATATATATATATATATATATATATAAAACTATAATACACACACACTACATAGCTTTGCATTTTCTTATTTTATTAGTCCCACAGAGCAGAAAAACTATAATATTTAAGAAAAATTTAAGAAAGAGAGGAGTCTCTCAGAAATTTGTTTTTTGTTTAGCCATTTAGATGCTTAAATGGATGTTTAGATTAGGGAATGATCTTTAGATTATATTTTCATTGTTTGGAATCCTTTAATCTGCCTTTAAACCTCAGTTTTTTTTTGGGGGGCTGGGGGTCCCTTATTGTTACGTCATAGTTAGACTTGAAAAGAATATGTTATCCGCATAACTTTTATAAGTTATAGTTTCTAATGTCATCGGTATTATTATAGATATTATTTAACTTTATGAGTCGGAGGGATTATGGTTTCACCGTAAACTTAATTGAGAAGGGCAAGAAAAAGTCAAAGTGACTATGGATAGTGGAGGGATAGTGAAGTAAAGGAAGAAAAACAGGTGTTCTTAACTTGTTACGGAACATGAATTACATACCATTGAAAGGAAGATTTTTCACCAAAGTTAAACATCTACATTTAATCCCATAGATGTCTTCGCCAATTTTCTTCAAATTCCGTAATGATCCCGGGAGTGAATGGCAGACACAAGCATTTGAATTCCTTGAGAAGACAGGAAAACATGATATCATGGATTTAAGAACATTTTGGCCTTAAAATATAGACACAACAGAAGATAAACAAAGCGATAGTATCAACTACAACTAAATCATCTAAGAACTGAGTTTGGGGAACAGGAGTGATTTGGAATGCATTTTATTCAGAAGTTAGAACAGTCGCCGTACCATTATTAGGGTTTCGAGGAACATTATTATTCTATAATACCTATATGCTAGAAACTTATGCTTTGAAAACTTTCTTATGTAAGTTACATCATAGTGGGCAAATAGCATTTTGTCAAAACCAAACAGCTTTTTTTCCTACAGAACTGCTAATGAGAAGTTAATCAAAGTTGACATACATCATATATACAAGCTGGTCAACAAAATTTGTTAAACTGGCGCCAGTTTCCCTATGAGAATTAGGCTTTAGTATCCCATATACCCGAAACTTACAATTCGAAAATTTTGTAATATAAGTTATATATTGTAATATAAGTTATGTATTAAGTTTTGTCAAAAACAGTTTTCCTCTACAGAACTTCCAACAGAAAGTCAATCATAGTTGGCATACATCATTCATATAAGCTGGTGAACCAAATCTGATAAATTGGAGCAAGTCTCCCTAAATGTATTAGGCTGTGGCATCCAAAGTTATTTGGAATATTAATGTTATTATTTTACTTTAATGTGAGGAATAATGTGAATGATATAACAGATGACAATGTGCCCTTGTCAAGTGAATTTTCAGTAAACTTTGGGTGTCAGAAAGGAATATTATTCCCCCTTCGCTGTTTTACGTTCCCATAGATATTATAAAAACCAAAACCTGGTTAGAATAAAAAAAAAAAGTAAAAATTGTAGAAACGATAAAGATGTGGCACACTTTGAATATGCAGGGGATGCCGTTATAATCAGTAACGTGCAATAAAATTTAAGAAGTTTGCTTAATAAAACGTACTATATGTTTTTAATGACATTGAAATCAAAATAAATCTAAGAAAAACAGAAGTAAGGAGGAAAGTGTATCCATAAAGGGACGAAATAACATTTGAAGGAGAAAGGATTACTAAGGCTGCATCTTTCAAATATCTGGAGCAGGGTATACCCAATAAGAGTTGTTATTAAGTGAAAGACTTTGAAAGACATCATAAAACAATGAGTATGGCGATTAAGATTTGGAAATCCCTATAGACTGGAAATTCTTATGAAAATAAGACCATTCACAAATCCAGTATGATATATATTGCTACACAGATATCTAAAGATATTTGTTGATTTGAAAATAAAACTGGAAGAAGAATATTAAAGGAGGATGAAGATAGATTGGTCATGTATTTCGTACAACCCTTGTGTGAAAAGTATGTAATAGCGTCAGCAGGGCTTCTTTGGGCACCAGAAGAGTTGGAAGACCAGACCATGGATAAGAAACTTTGAGATAGGAGGATGGAGGTCTGTGGAGATGTGTGAAATACAAAGCCAGTAAAGATACGAGCATAGGAATTTCAGAGAAGGCCTTTCAAATCACTCGGCACTCGAGGCGATAATGAATGGAGATTTCAAATTTGCAGAATTTGGTTATGTGTAAATTAATTATGTACGCTACAAAACAAGCAGCCTATACATACATACATACACACACATACATACATATATATCTATATATATATATATATATATATATATATATATATATATATATATATATATATATATATATATATATATATATATATATATATATATATATATATATATATATATATATATATATATATATATATATATATATATATATATATATATATATATATATATATATATATATATATATATATATATATATATATATATATATATATATATATATATATATATATATATATATATATATATATATATATATATATATATATATATATATATATATATATATATATATATATATATATATATATATATATATATATATATATATATATATATATATATATATATATATATATATATATATATATATATATATATATATATATATATATATATATATATATATATATATTACCGTCTGGTACTAGCATTATGGATGACATAAAAATTACGTGAAATAATATCCATATTATACTTTGCCAGAACCTCGAATGATCTTCAAAACAGATAATGGTAAATTCATTACATTTTGCACGTACCATCTTCATTTTACATAAGCTACCAATTGAAAGTTATTCATTTGATGTCAATTTATATGCAAATTAGATTGAGATGACAATGTGCATTTGATCACCACTCAAGATTAAATTTTCATAGGTTGTCAATTAATTTCCCAAGCAAGCTTCGAAAGAATCGAATGTCATTATGTAAAACAGAGGAGAACAATCACGGGAAGAATGATACAAACACGATAAAAAGGAGCAATTTGGGCAAACGACTCATTGAAGCTACTTAACTCTTAATCAAGTTTTGGAAGTATAGAACAAGGTAGACACTGGGTTAAGGAAGTAGTATAAAAGAGTTAAAAAAATAACAAACCTCTTACATCCTACAATGCTATGTTGGGACATTTCTATAGCACAGAGATGCTGACGATCTGCAAAATAGTATATTTACTAAAGGTGATCATCTAAATTCCATGTGGAAAAATGAATTATGGGAGATGGTCAAAAAGGATATATATCCACAAGAGCCAAAATCATACTTATGGTTTTTATGGAAAAGGAAGCCACAATTTTTATCATTTTTATGGAAATGCTTACAAGTAGTAAGCAAGCTTTTTGGACAGAACAAATATTATTTTTTTATGTTCCAGGTAACAAGATGAGCTGGAGGTGACACCAAATATTTTCAGATGTTTAGGATTATTGTTATAGTGTACTTATATATAATAAGTCATGGAGGGGAATGCAGTAACAAATCGTCTGCATAATAAGGTCCTGAGTTTGATGAAATTTTGCCTCATCCCCTATGGACCATATCACTTTCCAATCCACGTCACTCTGTGAGAGCTACCAGTATGCTAACCTTGCTTTACATTTTGAGACACTGAATAAATTAACCTGAGCTGAATTTTCAAGACCCAAATCAACAAAGGTCTCAACCATAAACCACTAGAGCACAAGATCGATTGAACTAGGTTTCGCTAATACTGTACACTTTCAAGAAAAGTACAGTATCAGATAATTTCCACTTTCAGGAATAAAATGTTATTTAAAAAGCCTAGAAGAGTGTGAAACACGAGTTACAGTGTTTGGATGGTCATTAAAAATATCTGGGGGTGGAAAGTCAGCAGAAAGCTATTATTTAAAAAAGTCAGGGCTATTACGCTTCCATTTCATAGGAAGTTCTACGATCTACACAATTTACTGGATAAGTAACTCTACACAGCTTTGAAGGAAACAAGACTTCCAGAGCTTCTTAGTGAATTCGCTCTAACATAATATTCACTGAACTAGGTGAACAAATCTCAATTCTTGGATGTAAAGAGAAATTCCATGGTCGTAAACATGAAAATAAATACAAACTCATCACGCCCACCAACACTTATGTAAACGTATGCAAGCCATAGCATTGAATGCGATCAAAGTGTCGAAGTTGATAGGCAACAAAAGGGATAAGAAGAGGCGTGAGAGTGAAGAAAAAAAAGCAGCAACGTTATGGTAAAGAAATGTAAAGAATATGAAATATAGCCAATAAAAATGATAAACAACAGGAGGCTGACTATGTCGGCCTGGCATTCGTATGGCTAGTTGTACATCAATGAAATTGGAAACGTTGAGGACATTCCAGCCATCAAGATCAGAAGAGTTCAGTGATGCACGATCTAATAAATCTATCGTATCTATAGACAATAAATATAGTGTCCCTTAATAACTATGAATCAAACTGACAACAAGGATAGAGATCACACCCATACACACACACTCACACTTGTTCAAGAAAATGTCTCCTTGGCAAGGAAAAGATTAGGCCTACGAAATCCCAGAACAATTTTGGAAAGTAAATGGTTATTCAAGTTTCTTAAATGAATCTAATCAAATTTTATAACATACTTTTATTTCTGGAGTCAGCGAGGACTAGAATAAACTATTTTATGGTTCAAGGCAATTATAACTCGACATTTTTTGAGATTTACATAACGAAAAACATTTCCCTCCCCCTCCTCAGCCTTACCTCAGTTTCCGCATTTTTAAAGGAAAAATTTCTTCTTTAGGAAACCGAGTCATAAAAATTTTTACTAGTTTAAAAACAAGAATATAAATCAAATTTTCCTCGTTAAGTTTTTTTTCAAGTCTTTTAGACACTGTATGGCATGAAAAGTAATCCTTTGTAGAAAAAGTATGTATGATATTATAGAAGAATGTTTAAACTCCTTTCTCAAGAAATAAATGTACAAAGGTTAGGATAAAATTTAACATTTCAGGAAAATGAAGTAAGACATGGAAGTAGTTAATAACTCTCACCAATTAAAATTATGCCGTGTAAGTATTCCTTTTCTTTCTTCCCTTTGGTAAATTTACTACTAGTTCTATTATACTGTGATTATCGTTAAAAAGAAAAGTTTTGTTGGCATTTGCAAAAGTAAAATAACTCTTCAGCTGAATGTACTAGATTTTACTTATATTTTTCTTTTCACTAAATTAAAAAATATACCCGTAAAAATATGGATTTTTCCTAATATCAAAAGATTTATTCAAGTTAAAAGTATATTACAGTTACGTGCAAACAAATCGACAAATAATTATTTGTACCTAGGTTTCATCCCACTCTGACAACTATTCATTTATCCATTTCTTTTTTATTTAACAACAACCCTCAGATATACGTAGTCAAAGAGGCATAAGAATATTAAGTTGTCTGCGAAAATCGCTGAGATAGTCATCTAATTCAAAGAAGTAACGCCTGAAACTAGCCAGCTAAAATCTTTATTGGAAGTAGTTTTCCTGTGGTAAGTATATGAGTTATACTCAATTTTTTTTTATCAAGCAACAAAAAAGAATGTGAGCAAACCATAGAAGGAAATTGGTAGGTATTTTGGAAGGAAATATTAAATGTTTAATAATTAGAAATATGCAAGTAGAAAGCCTTTGGAGAAAAATAGTTAGGCAAAAACTTGAAGAATAACATTAGCGTCCTTCATAAACTTTCACTGGGCTTTTTCTGTATAAAGTTACAGTTATCACTTGGAAGCAAGTAAGGTCATTTTGATACATGGAGTATACTACTTGATCATGTATAGTATCTTCCTGCTTAACGAGTTGCATGAACTTCTTCGGTATTTAAGTGGTTCTTCACAGAATATTTAGCTTTTACAAGTACGAACGTAAAACGGTTTCATAAATGTTAGTTTTGATAAGCCTAATATATTTACAGACTCCCTCCTTACAGAAACTGGTCTTTCATATTCCTTTTGAAGCAACAAGCCCTTTATCTAATGATAAGAGTTCTTAACAGGGTAGTACTTATTAAAAAGGTTTTATGTATAATATGTTCTTGACTGTAAGAGTTCGTTTAAACCGCCCTCCGCCAAAAAAAAATAAAAATTAAATGGCAATTATGCTAACATTAAGATCTTTTTCTCTCCGTATCTTGAAATGTCAGAAACCTTTAGTTTAAGGCAGGCAGGCAAAGATGTCACAGCCCGTTGTGAAAGAAAGTGTATTCACAGTTCATTTTCAAAGTCAAATTTGGTTCTGGATATAGAGATGATATAATATGGTTAATCCTTTTCAATTATGGAAACTATTTTAGCCTTATCTTTCTATGCAGATCTTTTAGTAACAAATGTAATTCATTAATTATGGTCATAAATCTAATTTGCTTTGGAAATACCAGTTTGCAACGTGGTTTAAAACATGTTGCCTAAACAACCATTATTCTTGCAATCATTTATCTTGAGCATTTTGTGTTTAAAGTTTTAATGATACGACTGGGAATATCTAAATTTTTCTTTCTTGTGTCTTTTAGTACACCCCCAGGAAAATGAACCTGTTTGAAACCAGGCTGTTTAAAACATGATGCTATGTTTAATTATTCTAAGGAGTTTGAATAATTGGTCAAGTAGGCAACATATAGTTCTTCCCACACCAGTGGTTTACCTATTAGCATATAACAGTTAATTTTCTTTGTTCCATTCTCTCTTTAATGTTAAATAATCACAGTTACTTAAGTGCACTTACCATTAGTTAAAATGTTTGATTATATGTGAATCAGCGGTTTCATCCCATTTTCTTAGTTTTGATACTTATTGTTTTTCTGCTGATCATCTCGTTAAACGAGATGCCTTGTCAGTAAGAGCGGTGCTGAAAGTAGATAGATAGAGAGAGAGAGAGAGAGAGAGAGAGAGAGAGAGAGAGAGAGAGAGAGAGAGAGAAGTATTATATAATATATCTAATTGACGGAATAAAATTAAATGACATTTTCAAAGTTTCAAAAGCAAAAGAAAAGAAGAGCACTAGTTTCTGAATCTGTATGTATAATATATCTAATTGTTTTAACGGAATAAAATTAAATGACATTTTATAAAAGTTTCAAAAAGTCAAAAGTGGAAATGGGACAGAGAGGGTCATGAAACGCCAGCTGAGAAAAATATAATGAACAAAGGAGTTGTCATTTTTCCCATACTTGTTGTCGTATATATATATATATATATATATATATATATATATATATATATATATATGTGTGTGTGTGTGTGTGTGTGTGTGTGTGTGTGTGTGTGTGTGTGTGTGTGTGTGAGTGTGTGTGTGTGTACATTAGGGCCGGAGCTGAGGCTTGAAGTATACAACACGAAGGAGGTAATAGGGAAAGTAATCCTCATCCTCTAACAGTTTATTTTCAATGCCGACGATTCGCGACGAATTCCAAGTCGAATTTTCAAGGCTATAAAATATATTTTGCAAACATTAATAACAACTTAATTTATGGAGATATGCAATGACAACAGCTCTTTATGAAGTGAAAACATTTAAAACAAAACACCTCATTCGAAGACAAACCCAATATAATTAAAAGGACTTCACTAAAATCTTAAAACAACCTACCTACATAAAAGAGAGAGCAAGACTAAGCACGCAGAGGAAGGCCTGAGGAGGAGGGGAAGGAAGAAGTTTTTAGGGCAGCAGTGGGAGTGGGAATGCCATATGGAATGGGGGAGGGGAGGGGGGGGGGAAGGAAGGTTTATTTTTCTTGAGAGCTTGCATGACTGTTATTGTCTTAATTGAACAATGTCACTTGAAATGCCATCATTTGCCATTATAGTTTTAGCTTTTAATTGGCTGATACAGATACGTCATCAGTTCAATAGCATATGGTAGAAAGTGCATGGGTGGGCAAACACTAATTATCTTTCTAAGCTTTCATACAACTGGCAGAACCAAACATGTTAATACATATCATTATGGTTTTTTGCTTTTGAATGGCTGGCTGAGAATGTATCATGTTAACATCATAAAAATTCCCTTCTCTAATTGGCTGCAACTGAAGTGCATCAGCGCACTTGGTGGCTTCTTTGTCCAGTTACTTTTCAGATTTGATATTCGTGCTTTTGGCAGTTACTGTTTCTATTGCCCTTGTTGCTGTGTTTGCAGCATTTCACGTATTGTTTTTACTATGCATGGTGCTATATATTATTTGTATGGTCCCATCTCTTCCTAAAAGGAAGAGGAATGTTTCTGATCCTTCTAAAGAAGCTTGAGATTATGAGGAGAATTGAGGCAGACTGGTCTGTGGGATGCATAATGCAGGAGTATAATGTTGCCCAGTCAACCTTGCAGGACATCGAGAATGTCAAGGACAATCTGAAGAAGTATGTGATTGACCTGGGTAAGAAGACATCGAGAAGTCAGACTCACAAGGTAATGGCAAAAACTCATCATGAAGAGTCGACTTTGACCTGGTTTTGTTAGCAAAGGATGGCTGGGATGCACATGCACAGTGCCGAGTTGAAGTCTACGGCTACAATATTCACAGGCCTGCATGGACTTGCAGACTTTATGGCATCTGAAGGTTGGCTGTATTGGTTCAAGATTCGGCATGGGCTTTCTAACAAAAAGACTAATGGCAAAGCTTTTGATGAGAATAAAGGACTAAAGGAATATCAACTGATGTTGCAAGACTGATGAAAAAAGGCCTTGTTTTGGGACAAGTCTACAATAGTGATGAAACTGGTCTATCCTATCGCTCCATACCCATTGACAAAAAAGGAAAATAAATTACCTGGTCAACAGCTTTCCAAGTAATGTGCGTCTGCATTGTTATGTGAAAATGCTTCTTGTAGTCATCGTTGTAAACCAGTGGCAGTTGAACAAGCAAAGGAACCACATGCTCTCCAAAGGTTGATGGATAAGCTCCCAGTAATTTGGCATCATTCAGTGAAGGATTGGTTCACTTCCAAAATTGCCTCCTATTGGTTCCATAATCATTTTAGTAAGGATGTTTTTGTCATCTGACACAGGACCTTGGCATTGCTAGGCTTTGTTTCTCTTGGACATTGCACCTATGCATCTTACCACAACACAGTTGGTTCGTAAGAAAGGTCATGTTTTGCCTACTAGCATAATTGCACTCATGTGGATAGAGGGGTTACTGTTGCAATGAAACGGCTGTGCTGGTGCAAGTTCCTGAAGGATGTGATGCTTGTGTTTGAGGACAAGGAGGAGATTGAGCAAGGTTTGGATATACGGGGAATGGCCACTTAGTAATCATTGAAGGCACTTGATGAAATCTACCATCTACAACTTTGCAGATGCTTGTAAGGAAGTCATCATACAGACTCTTGGTCATGCTTGATCCATATATTGAAAGGAGAGGAGTGCACGGTGGACTTCTATGGGATTCAAAATCAGTGACTTACGTACACCAGGATGTTCCCAAGGATGATGAACGGGAGTGGTTGGATGTCGTCGGTGGTGACCCTGGCTTCCAACTGCTATGCAACAGCGAACCAGGTGCTGTAATTACTTCTGTTGAGCAGGAATCCCCTGAAGATGATGAAAACAATGACGAGCTGATTCGCATCCACTGCTCTCATATAAGCATATTCAGATGGTCTTTGATATGATTATCATCATAATGGAGAATACCAACTTCAACTGTAGCAAATTCCCATGGGCATTAGACTTGGTTGGAGAAGTTCAAGAAATGTAATGGACAGTGACTGTGAAGTAGAATCGTTCATATCTTGAGAGTACAACTTCTTTAGATCCCAGTCCCTTGTGCACCCAAGTTCATCGCCATCCACTTCTTTGGCGACTTGGTCATTCAGCACAGAAACGCAGGCGAGCACATCAGTTCTTTTTGTTGATGTTTGAACTTGTTCTGCCAAGAATCTGATGTGCTGCTGCTGTATTTTGACGACCATGACCTTCTAGGCACCTCTGTGCCTCTTCCCGCTAGTTTGCTGCTTAATGTCTTCCAGTAGTCACAGGAGGCAGGAGATGCGGTTTCAGTGCCACATTTGAGGTGGAGGGAAGAGGAGAATGAGGAGTAAGAGGTGGCGGCCCAATAAACCTCCTCATAAGTTTTAAAGATTCTGCCATTGTAAGTAGTTTCGGCAGTGCACACAAGTGAGTGAGAGAGAAAAAGGTCTGAATTTGTTTTTAATAGCTATTTTTTTAATGTGTTTAGGCAAAATAGGAAATGAAAGTGATAGCTATTTATTTGGTAGTGTACTCAACATACAGTACACCTACCATACTGAGTGTTGTATATGAGGGAAATTGTTTTTAAAGCACTGGGTCAAGGCAAAATAGGAAAAGACAAAGAAGTACCTGTGTTTTACAGTAATGTACTGTATGTATGGTACACCTACCATATTCTGTGTTGTGTGCGAGAGATAAAAAAAAGAGTTTTTTTTTATCGTGTACAATATATTTTCAAGTATCAGTGTTTACAGTACTGTTAAGGCAAAATAGGAAAAAAAGCCATACCCATATACTGCAGAGCGCTGTATGTATGGTACACCTACCATACTGTGTGTTATGTACAACTGGGGTACAGAATATTGCATCAGTTCCATTAATATTTCAGACAATAGGTGTGTGGCAGGACTCAGCAAGCGTTTTCTGGCAACTGTTCGCCAGGTGCGCAGGCGCATGATGTTCTATGGTGACAGACTAAATTTCTGTTACTTGGTTACTGGTTACCCTAGAGCAAGAGACTTTGCCTACACAATGCCGGCTTAGTCTAAAACAAAGAACCGAGTCACTTGCTAATGTAGAAAATGGTAGCTAAGCTAAATAACTTTCTGTTTAAGGGAAATTAAGATTATTATTGTTCTTTGGTATGTTTTTTTCTTTAAGAACTATGGTATTAATTTTTTCTTGTGATTCGGCCTAACTATTTCTTTTGGTCTGACAGGGTTTCATTCTAGCACTCAAAATTGTAAGCCTGTATGATTTGCATATACAGAATTAAAAATAGAACTATTTGTTACATTTTGTTTATTTATCATGATCAAAATATATAAAAAAAAATTTAATATTAACCAATAAATGTTTAGTTAGGCTTAATGATCCTTGCCTGACCTGTGAAAGACGGTGAATCCTATAATATGGAGCATGATTCTGTTTATAATTTGTTTGGTATTCTTTTACAACCGTTATGCAGATATATAATTGATCATATCAGTGTTGAATGGCCTCCTCGAGTTGTCCCTTTGACCGAATTCAAAAACCGTATGGTTGAGGATTGGATTAGTCACTCCTTGAGAGAAAAATGTTTATACTCTCCAAAATGAGAGAAAACAGAAAAACAAAAAGAATGTATTTCCATGTATTATTAACATCCGTAATGGGTGCTAGATAATACTGATAGTGAGTAAGAGGTTGAAACGTAACATTAAAAATTTCATATAGTAGGAAAATATTAACTAATAAAAGTTCAATAAATACTTTAGAGTATAATTAAAGAACAACAACATCTAACAATAAGTCAATATGCTCTTTCTAACACAATTAAAGGAAAACTAGAGTAAATTATATTTATCCCTTATACTAAATAAGAGGGAATTTTCTAGCCAGTTTCAGTTTATGAATGCTGTTCAAATCCTGATATTTACTGCAACTCCCAAAAGCACCGATAACTGCGTTCATACATGTTGTTACCGGCTAACATTCATTCTAGGCCTATAGGGCTTCCATTAAACCATTCACTTGTAAAAAAAAAAAAATATTCCTAATTTCCTTCTCTGGTATATCTGAATTCTCCATCATAGTGGTAAAAATTTTCTTTTTTAATTTGACGTTCTTGACGGTATTAAATTTAAGAAAGGATAATTATATCTTGTTTGCTAACTTAAAAAATAACGTTCTTTCTATTAACAGAAACATCTTTAAACAGATGATAATCTGATAACATTAGATATGCCAAACTCCACTTACTTGCATATTATTTGCGTAAGAAAACAGCTCCTTATACAGATGATACTCTGTTAACATGGTTGGTAGAACTGTTCATATCTAAACATAATTAAATATTTCATAATGATTTAGACAAAATGATTAAAACTTGCATAAATAGAACAGCAAGGAAAAACTTTGTTTTTTCCTTGTTTTATTTTATTCTTGTGATAATTTATTCCAGTTTTCATATCAGAATTTTTTTTTTGCAAACTTTTATTTGGAAAACAAAAAGAGAAAAACTATCCAAACGATACATTTCGTAAGGTGATGCATTGTATATAATAACATAATTGTACAAGAGGGGAAAAAAGGGGTTTGCTATTTTTGTTCAAAGTGTATTTATGGAAAATATTTGGTACAAATTTGGGAAAATCAGATAGTAAATTGTCTTTTTTACCAAGTTTTAAACTTTAAGTATGATGGTTGTTTTTATAAGCACATTTAGTGTTTACAGTTATGCAATACTGACAAAGTAAGGGAAGTAATGGTATTAAATTGCCATTTTGGACCTACTGAATAAAGTATTTTTTACCATATCCGGAAATTCCCATTATTGTTTAGGACGTTGGCTCTACTAATGTGGGGACAAAAGAGATTACTCTATATGAAAACAAAGTGAGGAAAATTAGTTTACCATATAATCTTTTAAACAATTGTATAGAGTCTGAGGACTTAACAATATTACAATCTTTTTTTATGATTTTAGAGTTAAAGATTGTGAGGTCACTGATTTCTGCACTTGGCTTATTACAGAAAAATCTTTGTTGCCATATTAGGCCTTATGAATATTTGTATAAATTCCTATATATGATTGCTCTGGATTAGATAACCTGCTGCCAGTTCTATGACTTATGTGACTTATGCCCCTGCGGTAATCCTAGCTAGCCTCTTCATGCACCCCACGTATATTCCATGATTACATCTAGGGCAAGTACCCAGGGCTGCCCATAAAAAGATAAAATATGCTTATGAGTACAATCTTAAAAAACCATACAGGGAGTAACAGAGCAAGCAAAAATAAAATAAAAACGTAAATGACCTACAGGCGAGACAGCAAGGAAGTCATTGAAAACAAAGCACGCCAGTTGGAAGTTAAGATAAATACAATGGAATGAGGGGCGTCTGAGTATTTAACAGCAGTAAAAATTGTTTTATAAATAATGATTCAAAGATATTTAGCTCTTGAATTTTAGCAATATGACCAATGATACTTGATGTCTTTGTTCTCAATAAAGGTCTTGCATTGTTTTAAATGATTTCTGATACTGGAGAGCTCTGGGTTAGAATTTCGCTCTCTGTGCAAAAAAACTGGCTCCCTGATGTGCAAATCATTACGCACCTTAAAAAGCTTATTAATGAATTCCACACGAATCCTAGAAATAAATTTAGCGCAAATATATTTATAGAGACGACACCGAAGGACATATAAGGATACAGCTGATCCTTTGCCTTTAAAGAAAGATGCTACTCGATACGTACCTTAAGAAGCCAACTGGTGGATCTCATATACATCTAAGAAATACATTTAGGGCAACTATATCTATAGATAAAACCAGGGGACACATAAGGACACAGTTGATCCTTTACTTTAAAGAAAAAGCCAATATTATGGGTATTTTTTTTTTAATTAGGGTGCCTTTATTGAGTGGAAATGTTCAAAAATAATTTAAGTAAATCGATTTTGAAAAGTTAAGTCATGGATATATGGGAAGCTTAAATAAAATTTCTTCTTTTGTACAGCTACAACTTCAGGATTTGCTTGAAATTGTTTATTCAGTAATTGATATAACTTTTTATAGACTATCCTCTGTGGAAAACAGCTGCTCTTTAAGAAAATCACTAGAAATAAAATCTTATCAGGAAAGGAATTCCCGTTGGATAAGAGGACCAGCGCTCTATAAAGAAAGGTAAATATAGAATTAATCTTAAAATCTAAATAACAACTAATATAAAAGCTTTTTCTGGGTCCTGTAAAAGTTTACTTTCCAAAAGTCGTGGTATGAAAAGAATTCTCTTGTTTAAAACTTAAAGCATCTAGAAATGAAAGGCAGTAGTTCACTTCTTTTTATGGCTAATTTTATATTAGGACGAGCTAACCAACCAGGAGCTGCCAAGGAAAAGTCTGAATGACAACCAACCAATAAACTCTCTCTCTCTCTCTCTCTCTCTCTCTCTCTCTCTCTCTCTCTCTCTCTCTCTCTCTCCCACACTCATTCCCTCTTTCTCCTCCCTAACACCCTCTCCTCTCTCTCTCTCTCTCTCTCTCTCTCTCTCTCTCTCTCTCTCCTCCTATCCACCTGTCTCTCTCTCCCTTGCCTGTTAAGATAGTTGTTTCCATTACATTGCCAAGCATTTTTATCATTTTATATTTCACCCCTTCAGACACCTCCATTTCTATCAGGGCTGAACTTGGATTTAAAGGGCATCACTGTTTATCTCAGTGTCAAAAACAATGAATTAGACATAAATATCTGTCATTTTTGCATTTTAATTTTCACTAATTTGGTTATTTTTCCAGATACTTTGGTCAGTGATGTCTTACACATACAGAATTCTTTTCCAGATAGTAAGTCATATTTATACCGATATGAGGTATGATAAACCCATGGAGTTTATTTAGTTACCAAGTCTATTGGCAGAACCATCCCTGTTTCAGGGAAGCCCTTCCTACCCCCACCCCTTTTGATGACCTTTGGTGCTAATGATGTTTTACCCCCACAGTATTTTTTCCAGATAGTAAGTCATATGTATACCAAGTTTGGTTGAAATTGCTCTATGCATTTCAAAGTTAAGCTGGAACATATGTACACACACACACTTACATACATACATCCATTTATATATATATATACATACACACACACACACACACATATATATATATATATATATATATATATATATATATATATATATATATATATATATATATGTGTGTGTGTGTGTGTGTGTGTGTGTGTTTGTGTATATATGAAGATTTCACCCACGGCCTGGTGGTGGCCTGTATTGTTGGCACATATAGCGGTGCCAGACGCACGATCATAGCTAACTTTAACCTTAAAGTAAATTAAAATACTAAGGCTAGAGGACCTTAATTTGGTATGTTTGATGTTTGGAGGGTGGATGACCAACATACCAATTTGCAGCCCTCTAACTGCATCAGTTCTCAAGATCTGACGGCGGACTGAAAAAGTGCAGGCGGACAGACAAATAGCCATCTCAATAGTTTTCTTTTACAGAAAATTAAAAAGAGGGCGGAATCTTTGAGGGCTATCGTGCAGTGTGCACTCCTTGAGTGAGCATATGAAAATGTAAGCAAATGTACGCATATTTGCATATATACACACGCAAATTCATGCATACATACATACACACACAGATCCTGATTTCTTAAACCTTCCTCCCGCATCTCATTTGCTTTTTGTCCTTCCCTCTGAACTTTAGCTCTCCTCTTTTTCTCCTTCCCTCCACCTTCATGTTCATAACCCTTTTACACGCATACATTATCTTCTCTCCGCATGATATGACCAAACCTCTGTAGTCTTCTTTCTTGGGTCTTCTTCGATACTTCCTTTGCCTTAACTGTTCCTCTAAAAAATTTACTTCTGATCATATCTTTTCTTGCGATTCCACACATCCATCTCAATATCCTCATCTCTGCCACATCCATTTTCTGTTCTTGAGACTTCTGCATCGGCCACGTCTCTGCTCCGTAAATCATCGCTGGTATGACTACACTCTTGTAAAGCTTTTTATTAATCTTTGCACTAATCCTCCTGTCGCAAAATATCCCTGACGATCTTCTCCAGCTTTTCCAAGCACCTTGTATTCTGTGGTTGATTTCAGAGATTTCACTAAGTTGTGCATAACAGGGCTTTATTTTAATTTTTCTATTTTTTATTTTATATTGCTGCTTACAGAATCCCAACAAAATAGAATTTCTATATAATGCTCCCAGTCGTGTGGATGATCAAAGGAACGATTTGTTCAAAAAGAGTATTTATGTTGATTTATCTTGCTGACATTTAATTTCCAATTTGGCCATTAGTTTTTTTTTTTTTACATATCTTTATAGAATGGTATAGGGACAGCCCCTAAATGAAAAAGGAGAACCTTATGCTATTTACAGTATTTGGCTCTAAAAAGTAAATTGACATAAAAATACTTCGATAATTTAGGTAATTCTTAGTATTTTTTTTTTTTGATAACCTGAAAATGGCTTTCTTACCTTATTTCCATAAAACTTTTTTTTTTAGCATTTTTAAAGCCTTATCCATACAAATCTATGGGTATTGCAGTTTTTCACCAATGATTACAAACCTTAATGCTCTCAAAACATGGAATAATAAACTGATTGTTAAAGTTTACTATAATGCACTGAGTAATAATGGGTACAGGAGCGTAATTCTGTTAGTTTACAATAACCAGTGAATCTTATATTCTGGTCGTGCCTATGTTCTCCTGCGACAAATGATAGCATTGGACTTCTCTCCACTTTAACTGAGGCAACTGACCAATTAATTTTATCTGAAAATTCACTAATGTTAGAATTAATTGAAAAAATCAAACGTGCAGGCCATATACTGGATAATAATCTAGTTTCAGAAACTCCGTCCGAAGGTTACTAAGCACAGGAGAGTGGATTCCCCGTTTCCATGCCTAGTTCCTGTATAAAAGTTACCACTTCTGTAAATTCATAGTCCTTAATGCAGAGCCCAATCACTGTTAATAAATCTTCCACTGGGACTTTTGTTGATAGTGAAACACTGTCAAAGGTAACAATTAAAAGAAAATTTACATTACTATACTGCTGAATTTATCTACATAGTTAACATTATTTTTTATACCGCAACAGTCGGTATTACATTTTAGTATCAAAATTCATGCTGACTTTCTAAAAAAAATTAAACAGTATTAATGTAAAATTTGAGTTTAAAATTGTTAGCGTAGATGCTGAACCAGCCCAAAATACACACACACACACACACACACACACACACACACACACACAAAATCAGATCCCTTCCCTTGATGATATTAGTAAACACTACCATTCAAGCCACAAATCTTCTTTGAAAATCAGGATCTGGTAAAGAATTTCATGAACACTTGGCTTCTAACCACACAAATTCCCTCCATGCAAGCCATATTATTGTTTCAAAGACCTACTAGATGTAAAACCAAGAATTTATCCAGATTCTGAGCCCTCAGCAGTGATGTAAGAGATTATATATTTCTGTTTATCCTGAGTGAATTTTTCCAGTGACAGAACAATCAAAACGTGCAAGAAGTGCAGATACTCCTCAAGAGATATATCTAAGATCTTTTTATATCCCCATAGTGATCCTGCTCCTTTTAAATTAAGTTTTAGTTGGAGTAGTTCAACGAACCTTTCATTTTCAGTGACTTTATATTCCTGACTGACTGGAACAGAGACACAAAAACAGTTTATATTTCATTTGCATAGACATGGGCATTCTATATAATTTATTATGTAGCTGGTAGAAAGACGATCATAATATTGGATACTGAAGACGGTCCAGTTACTAAAGGGCTTGATAACAATTGTTGTAATTAATCTGGGAAAGTAAGCATCCTGAAAATCATTAAATTTTGGCAATGGTTCAATAGAAATCATAAAATTGCCATGTGTAACTCAAATAAACATAGTAAAGCTTTTCTATAGGAATTATTTTATATTAGTAAGAAGAAATGCAACAAAAATCTAAGAATTAACTGAAATTAGTTGATATGTAATATTTAGAGGTATATTTTCATCTCACATAATTTTTTTGTAAACTATCGGGAAACTTAAGCCTCGTTTTGTATTATAATGTCAGTGAAAAATAAAGATTCTATTTTCCTTTCTTTGATTGAATATCCTGGCAGTATTTATTCAAATATTCGTGGTGGTTCGGATTGAAATAATGAAAATTTAGTTTAAAAACTGAATTAGATTATTGTAGGAACAGAAAATGTTTGTGTGTAATATTGTATAGTAATATGATTCCAAACCTTATCATTTCTTTCCCTACAAAAGTGTCTTGATTTTCCAAGAAAAAAGAATAAAAATCTGGAAAACAGCGTAAGAATTTACTATAAAACATAATGGCCAACCGAACCACTGACCTGGCCTTTCTTTGTGTTCACCCATCCAAATATTGACAATTCCCCGATGCTTTAACTTCGCTGCTGGAACGACCAGCACTATCGCGAAGGCTTTCCGAATGGAATATGGAATAAGTAAAGGGGGATTGGCTGGGGAGAAATATATATAATTCAGATAAACTTTGTGGGCAAAGTTATCAAGCTTCATAGATACACAAACATTGAGCTGAGCTGACTCTTCTAGATATGTGGCAGGATTTTATCGTTAAATCATCATTCAAATGTATATCAGTTCTAAAGAAAAGGAAATTATTATTTATTAATACGACTAATCTTGACAATATCTCAAATTCTATTTATAAATTTGAAATTTCTCATTAATTAGGATTCAGTTGATCTTGTATGCAGCAGCCAGCAGGCCTCGACTGCAGTGAGCCAATATAAATATTAATTAGCTCTCTCTCTCTCTCTCTCTCTCTCTCTCTCTCTCTCTCTCTCTCTCTCTCTCTCTCTCTCTCTCTCTCGTGGTCAACATTATTGCATATCTGAAATCAAATATTATCTCCATTTTCAAGAAAATAAGACACACTAAAAATGAAATGACACAATAAAAGTAAAAGGTATGTTCGTTGAAAAGAAAAGCTGTTATATGTATAAATATAATTTAGTTACATATTTTAGGTATATAATAAATCTTCATCAGTTCGTGGAACTCATGAAGCATTTTTAACCCTTTGAGTGTGATTACAATGAAATTTTTCATATATGCATTTTTTTGTTTGGAGTACATCAGTTGCTGATATCCACTCCAGCCAATCATAAAAGAGAGAGAGAGAGAGAGAGAGAGAGAGAGAGAGAGAGAGAGAGAGAGAGAGAAGAGGGGGTTGGGGTTCTACTGAATGTTAAGCCACACATACATAAGCCGATTTCTATTTCACTAGACTTTGGTCCTGTCAACACCTTACCTCGCATCCTCATGAAATATTATTATGTTGCAAATTATTCAGAACAAAGTTGAGATCTGAGTATAGGGCCTTCTGTGAATGCCAAACGTAGAACCTGGAATCCGGTGTGAATAGAAGTTGCCAGTGCCGTCTCATAAACTCTGATAAGTGATCGTGTTTGACTGTTAAAGTGTTCGTGTAAAAGAAGAAAGGTTAAGAGGAAAACGGTTACAACCAATAAGAACGCACTTACAATGAAAATAATTTTACTTCTTATGACCAAGGTAAATTTTATATATCCTAATTCAGTAATTCGCAACCTTTTCTGACTCCAGGTGTCCGAGCCAGGCCTTTCATTAATCCACAGCACCCTTATTAGAAAACCACATTTGTTAGTATTCTGTATTAAATTCAGCGTGACAGTGATCAACTTTGTCCTTGGACAAATTGAAAATGAAAAATATTTGTCTTCGCTCTGATGTAGCTATGTACAGCATGAAATAAACAACAATAAAAGCGTAATTGTAGCAGTAGTCTGATTAGTTTCTCGTATATGAGTATATAGCACAACCATACAACCAATGCTAGCTAACAAGGCACAATTGGACAATAAAGAAGGCGTCTTTGCAAGAAGTATAGAAAATGCGGTTTTTGGTTACCTTTCTAAAACATATTTTACTATATATTATAACACGAATTACCTTAGCAAAAGCACCTCAAAATTCCCAGGTAAAAACATAAACATGTGTTTAAGGGTTTCATTCAAATAAAACAAATTTCGTTGTTTATAAATGAAACTCGTGTTCTTTTCAGAACCCTTTTTTCGCTATTTATTCATAACATCGCAGTGAAGTCGATCAATACAAAAGCTCATGAAATTTTAGATTGTTTCCTTAAAAAGAACAACTTGTTTTAGTATAAACATAAATGTTGTAATTACAACGCGCCAAAAAACACAATTGGTCTAAAAATGCCTCTTTTTTATTTTATGAAACAATGAACATATCCATGACAATGAAAATGCAAGCGGATCACCCGTTTCCATCTAACTATGTCTTCTCCCTCCCGCTAGAAACAAAGGAGGGAACGGCAATTTACGTTACCATAGCCTTTCCATTCATAACTTCTTTAACTTATATTTCAGAAATCTCAAATGGTACCTTATGTCAATAAAAAAAAAAAAGAGTGTTAATAGATCAAATCATTTGGAAATTTCGTTGTGAACTGAAGAGAAATTAAAATTGTTTTACCAGGCTAAGCACCTCAAGGGGAAATTATCTCTGTCTGGGTAAATAGGAGGAGCCGAAGCTATATGGAAATCCTGATTACTATAAAATGGCCAATTCTCGGGTTTTGCAGATCCATTGCTAAAGGAGTAGCAGAGAACTATAAGTCAAACACACAGATTGACTCACTAATATGACCAATTACAAACCTCCTCCTGACCTCGACGGCAAAGAAAATTGAATGGAGAGGCTGGTGAGAGAATATGAGAGAATGGAAACACCTCAAAGCTTTAATCGTCCTAGACAAACTGTGTTGGCTTAACCTGAAGAGTAAACATTAGTAGTACTCAAATGTATGAGTCAATCAGAGGAGCTCCGTTTGAAATGCAGAATGGCATTTTAGAGAATGTTTTGAGTCGTTATAGGAAGGTTTATGGTATCAGAAATAATAATTTTTTTACATAGAAAAGGTAAAGATCTCCTGAGTGGTATGAAGACTGCAAAAATAGATATCAGAGACAGCATTCCTTCATCTATAAGTATATGTGGATTTAAGATTAACTTCACATACAGTGGATGGAAAAAAATCTGTCATAGATGTGGCAGCTCAGGCACTTAGCCATAGGTTGTAAAAATAGTGAGAGCAATATTCAGCTATATGACTTACAAGATTTTCCTGCTTTGGAACCTGAGTAAAATTGGATGTAGTTGCTGAAAGAGAGAAAAATAACAACACTGGAGGCAAGGAAAACGAAGTTATGAATCAATCTGATATCGCCTTCAATAATGCATCATTAGTACAAGATACAAATCATGCAAAATCTGATAAGAAAATTATTAGTCATAATGAAGTCTCTTGTCATAAGGAACCTTTATTGGAATTACCAGATATTTCAAGTTCCCTGTATTCATCAGTTGTTAAATCGTCCGGTTCTCGCCTTCCACTTGAGGAAAACTTAAATGCGATAACAACTTCTCCTTCGGTCTATGAACCTAACACTGATGACAACATGGATGCTGAAAATATCGGTGGATATTTTAATTTGCAGGAAAATACTCATAGACATGATAAAAAGTCAGAACATGGGAAATACAATTTAAAACTTGAAGAAGATGGTAAATTGTAGCTGGTTAAGGAAGGAAGTCAGCAACAACTGAACAAGAAACAACGCATATAGTCCTATATATCATAATGTCCTTAACTGTAGCGACATTAAATATTAATGGTATATGCAGTACAGGCAAGCAACTGAAATTACGAGCTACCAAAAAAATTGACATACTGCTTTTGCAGGAGCACAATTTGAAAATTTCGCTCTCCTTGTTGGATATTTTCAATAATTATGAAGTAATTTTCAATCCCACAGTGTTATCCAAAGGTGGTACGTTAATAATGATAACTAAATATTGAGATTATTAACCAAGATACAAATGTGGAAGGGCATATTATTGGTATACAGATACGTTAAAATAATTCTGAATTCATTATTGTGAATGTTTATGCTCCCCCTGGGGCGAATAATGGTAAGGTTAGGGAAGACTTCTTTTCTCAGAATTTACCATTTTATATGGGGCGTAAAATAGACTACATCATTTTAGGCGGAGACTTCAACTGTGTTGTTACCGACAGAGACTGTAGTCATCGGAGTCACCATATAATGTCAAAAACGTTATCCTTAATCAGACATTTAGGTTTAATGGATACTTACTACTTTAGAAAAGGATTACCGGAATACATTTTTGTAAGGAAAAATTATGGATCTCTCCTTGACAGGTTCTATTTAAGACGCATTTTTTATAATATTCGTAATGTGACCACAGTACCTGTCTCATTTCCGGACCATTGTATGGTTGTTATGGAAATTAAATGTGGAATATATCACAATGGGTCTGATTATTGGAAATTAAATAACAATGTATTAAAATATGAGTCAAGTGTCTTTTTAGTACTCTCTGGCATTATTTAAAATGCAAGAAAAGTCTGTTTGAAAAGTTGTTAATTTGGTTGGACTGGGTAAAAAAAATGAATAGTTTTATCAAAAGGATTAACAATGAAAATATGTTTTAGTCCAAAAGGATTAACAATGAAATTGTATGGAATCATTTATTCAAGTCTTAAAAGGCAAAATTGAAAGTATAAGGAATGAAATTATGAAAAACAGCTAAGATGGATCAATTGAACAAAGGAGAGAAATGTCTTATTTATTGAAGGGAAAATAAAACCTCAACTCGCTTCTTTAAACAAACTAATCTTATAAATGGGAAGACATTGAGTCTCAAGGTGATTTATATTCTCATATTGTTAATTGGATATTATATGGACGGAATGTATAAAGAAAATGATTTTCTTAACAAGATTCACAAATGAGCATGATAGAAGCTAAGTCATTATTAAAAAAAAAAAACTTTAGAGATGGTCTTTCCACTGAATTTTATCTTACCTTCGTAATAATGATTGAAAGGTATTGAAATACATGAAATATGAGTTATCCATATTCTAAATTTAGGTGTAATTATATTAATTCAGGAGACCTCAAAATTAGATGAAGACCTATTACTTTATTAAATAATTATTAAAAAATCAGCCAAAGATTGAACAAAATCAGTGATTGATAAGGTGGTCTCCAGACTTCAATTCTGTGTTGGCTCTGGTAAGTCAATTGTTTATTGTAATAATAAGATTCATTAAGTCAATATTGATTTTCTAATTGATAAAGGGTTATGCAGAAATTAGGTTTTCCAGTTGAATTCAGTAAAATTATCGAGACTCTCTTTAAACAATATAGATCTGTTATTAGTTTTAAATGATACTTTATCCTGTAAAATTGAAGTCCAAAGATCTGTTAGACAAGGATGCCCTTTGGCCATGGTTCCATTTTATATTTTTCAAGAAGCTTTTTATAAAGCCATTCGGTACGACAGTGAGGTGCAAGCTCTTGATCTTCCTAATAAGGTGATAATTAAAATAATAGGTCTTGCAAACGACTCAAATATATTTATTACATCAGATAACGCTTTAGCAAAGTGTCTTGAAATTGTGAGTAAATTCGAAAATGCAACTGGAGCCTTGCTTAACAAAAAGAAAGCCGTTATCATGGGTCCTGGCTTATGGTCTGACAGAAGTAATTGGCCAATTTCATGGATACGATCAGTAAAATAAATAAGAATCTTTGGTATAAACCATCATTATTGCTTTGAAAAAGTATTTGAAGAAAATTGGTTACATGTTGTTGAAAAGGTTCAAAAGACAGTTAATATGCTAAAGCCGAGATTTTTAACCTTATTTCAAAAAACCATCTTTGAGAATTCTTTAGTTTAATCAAAGGTGTGGTATGTAGTTCACACACTTCCATAGTTTCATTCCTTATACTTTCAATTTTGCCTTTTGAGGATTGAATATTAATGAATTAGTAAAATTAATACCATTTTATACCAGTATAATGTGGAATGGTAAATATCATCCGACAAGAAAGGAGACACTTTGCCCGAGTAAATGAAATCGTGGTATTGGTGTAACTGATGTTTATCGTAAAGCATATATAATATTTTGTAAAACTTCTTTCAATATGTATAGCGCTGATATTGGTTTAACTCGATATTTTCGTTACATAAGAGTATCCTTCTTAATTAACTGTGGTGTTGTAAATAATACTGCATTAATCACGCAGTGCTTTTATTCTGGGTTCACAGATTTCTTAAGCGATACATAAGCTGTTAAATCTTCCAGTGTTATCCAGTGAAGTATTGTATAGAGAATTTGCACCTAATGTTAAGCCAACAATCGAACAAGCATTTCCATTACACAATTAGGGAAGAATCTGGATAGTCTTAGACACTCCGTTTATCTTCCCGGATGAACGTGAGTTTTTATTTATATATTTACATGGTGGTCTACCTTCTAACTCTCAATTAAAAGCCCTAAATATCAAAGACATAGATGCATGCGCACATTGTGGTTGTAGAGAGGATGTGTTTCATATCTTTTGGTTTTGTGATCGGATTCAACAGCTGGTAAAATTTTTAAAACAGCCTCGATTACATTATGCAACTTAAGAAATCAAAGTTTTCTTCGAGTTGTTCTTTTTTATCTTAACTGTAATACTAATAAAGATCATAATTGTGCTGTGGTCCTTGTTATTGATTTCCTGTCAACAGTATGGAATGGGAAAAGACAAAATATAAGTAGTAACGTTTTATTTAGCATTCTAAAACATAAATGGAATCTTCGGAAAAAGTTGTTAATGGAGAATTATAAGTTAAAAATTAAAAACGTGTTTACTAAGGTGAATGTTACAAATTTTGTATGATGAATATTTGTAAAATAAAAATAATAAAACAAAAACAAATTTAAGATATGTTTAAAGTGAGGTAATGAGGAACATTGTTACAGGAAACTTCATGTAATATTGCAATTCGAGACTATATACGTTGTACATGGAACATATTTAAATAAAAGATAAAACAAAAAAAATGCGATTTAAGTATTATGTGCTTTCGCGGCCGTATGGATACCGAGCTATAAATACTACTGATACCAGGGATGAGAAAAAATTGTTGACACAAAAAAATGATTCCTATAGTAATTAAAATGTTTTCCCAAATATTGCGGCACCCTTAGCCGATCACGGCACCCTTTGGATGTCGCGTCACTGGTTAGGAACCATTTTTTTCTGTTCTTTATAAAATTCTTACCAGCAGAATAGGGGGCAGCACAAATTTTGAGCTTTTGACTCAGTCTGTTCATATATAAATTATATATATTATATATATATATATATATATATATATATATATATATATATATATATATATATATATATATATATATATATATATATATATAT
The DNA here is from genome assembly GCF_040412425.1 of Macrobrachium rosenbergii. NCBI lineage: Eukaryota > Metazoa > Arthropoda > Malacostraca > Decapoda > Palaemonidae > Macrobrachium > Macrobrachium rosenbergii. The sequence continues at coordinate 5,970,176 of NC_089783.1, read as the reverse complement.
ATATATATATATATATATATATATATATATATATATATATATGTATATATATATATATAAATATATATATATATATATATATATATATATATATATATATATATATATATATATATATATATATATATATATATATATATATATATATATATATATATATATATATATATATATATATATATATATATATATATATATATGAACGGACAGAGTCAAAAGCTCAAAATTTGTTCTGAATGACTATTCTGTTGGCAAGAATTTTACAAAGAACGGAAAAAAACACACAAACGCACACACACATACATATATACTGTATGTATATATATATATATATATATATATATATATATATATATATATATATATATATATATATATATATATATATATATACATATATATATACATACATATACATACATACATACATACATTCATACATACATACATACATACATATAAATTTCTGACTCACTACAGGATCGAACCCAGGTCTTTCAATTGAGAGGCAGGGCTGCTGTTCACTGGGCCATAAAAGTCATAAAAGAAATTGGAACCTGAGTGCTACTGTACCCAAGGAATTACCTAGGCAAGCTAACTGCTTGCATACCATCGTGTTTTCCCCATCTTCCCAACTCACCAATGACCCAGTTGACAGCATTTCATTTGAATAATCCCTTCTGAGTGAACATAATAGAAATAATCAACACACATTCACGTGTGGAACAGAAATAAATTTCTGACCCACATCAGAACCGAACTCAGGGCTTTCAATTGAAAGGCATGGGCTCTCCCCACTAGGCCATAAAAGTCATAAAAGAAGTTGGAACCTGAGTGCTACTGCACCCAAGGAATTACCGGGCCAAGCTAACTACTTGCATACCAGCATGTTTTCCCCACCTTCCTGACTCAGTAGTGACCCAATTGACAGCATTTCATTCGAATTATCCCTTCTGAGTGAACATGATAGTAATAATCAACACAAAATCACGTGTGGAACAAAAATAAATTATTTCTATCATGTTCACTCAGAAGGGATAATTCAAATGAAATGCTGTTAATGTTTTATCACGGTGTGATAAAAAATTTCATTTTAAAAGTTGCGTGTTCCAAACGTAACAATGAGCTCTCGACCGGTAAACAAGTACAACAGATTCGGCATTAACTTATACTTCTCTTGATGGCTCAGTGGGTAGACCGTCGACTGGAGTTGATGGAAGGTAATTGCGAAAGCGCTTGGTACTGATCTTATGCCCATCATTTTCCTGTGGGATTCGCTTATACACTGAAGTCACGTATATGTACTGTGATTTTATAAGCATATATATATATATATATATATATATATATATATATATATATATATATATATATATATATATATATATATATATATATATATATGTGTGTGTGTGTGTGTGTGTGTGTGTGTGTGTGTGTGTACTTGTGTGTGTATTTATAGAAAAAACAGGACGGCTGTGAATAAGACCAAATATCAACCACTTACACCCCTTTTTTTCAGGGTACGGGTAAAGTAACAATTAGACCTGGAAAGAAGAAACTTCATAATAAGAATCCTAACACCACAAAAAATTAGAGAGAAACATTTGCATATAAAAGCAATTATTTTAGAAATATTGGCATTACTACTATTAAAACCAGTAACATTCGGAAAAGTATTTGTACAACTAGTAGGAAGCTCCAAGTTGATACTTTACTTCCTCTGTCTCTTTTAAAAGAGGTAATCTTGTACCCTAAAAAAGACAACACTCATGTGTGCAACAGATCACTCGAGATAAGTAGTTTTATTTTTCTGGAGTAATAGTGTTTCCCAGTCACGAGAAGAAAGTTCTGTTCATCACTTGTAAGTACAAAATATTTCATTTTAGGGAAATAAAATCTTTACAAGTCTAGGTTTTTATATAAAATCTTTATTAGTTCAGATATCCTATTATAATACGCTCATCTTGAACATTTTTGGTAGTTTATTTTTAAAAGTAAAACCTATGTTTGATATAGTTCCGAAACCCTTTCATTTTAATTAGAAGGGTAATATTTTTCTCTCTGAAAGGATTTTTCAACTATAAACTTCGTGTATTTACACTTAGTTCTTACTTCGTAAATGCCACAAAGTTTAGTATTTATGGACTCCGGCCCATACACACCCAGTTCTCCGAAAAGAAATGTAATAAAATACATTAAAACACCAACATTGATATAATAACGTGAGTAATAAAAAATACGAGAACAAACCATGGTAATTTTCAATAAATATCAAAAAGAAAGAAAGAATATATCTTTTCTGTACTTCAAAATACTTACAATGGTAGCTACCATTATTTCCTTATTCTATTGCCTATGATTTAACTAGTTCCAATGTATCATAGACATACTAAGTTATATAACAGACACAAAACACATTTCAAACTAAATACCCTTTTTTTTTGTTATATCTCTTGTAACTTTTTATCATCAAATAAAAATTCCACAGAACAGTAAGAACAGCTGATTTCCCATAGCAGTTCCAAACTTTTGAAGATAATCGTCAACTGGGACATTCGTAAGTGCAGAAGTTTCATCAAAACTCATTTCCGAAAACAGGCCTGAGAACTTGAACCAACAATTTACATATTATTTTTTGTGAGGCAATTTCAACTGAGCTAATTATTTGGCGGAGAGGATTAGTATCTTCGCGGGTAAAATAGCATATTCAAAAGAAAACTATTTATATGTTCGGTTTACTTTCTGTTTACTTTCTCAGAACATTTACTACCAACAATATTTAACGATTGGATTTATCAGACCCTTGTATTACGTAGAGTCGTAGACCATAATCTTTGTTCTCATGATTACCGTAATAAAACTTTTAGGAACTCTGGAAGTTATTGGTCTTCAAATGGCGCTATAAAACAGAACCTCTACGTGACAAATTTATATTTATTTTCACATAAAAAGGACTGAAAATATTCCCGTAACCAATGTTTTCTTTTGGGACCGAAGAGCTTAAGCTGTGATCTAGTGAACTTCTGATAATGTAATTTGTCTCAGCAATACTGAGAATAAGATCGTTTGCTGGCAAGTCAGATAACTGTGTTCCACTAAATTTGTATTAAAAAAATAATCTTATCCTATCACCTTTAGGTGCTTTAGAACACAAAAATAATCTCTGTCATTAATATTTCCGTAAAACCAACCATTGCGATTACATATATCATTCTATCCAGATAAGGTGTTCTTAAACACGCTTTTGAGGAATTGTCCATATTCTGCCACGGATTCATAGCTCTCGCTGTTTTAAAAGTTCATGCTGTAGGAAACACGTTTAAATACTCGAACACTGTAATATGACAAGAAATCAAAAAGTATTTTTGTTTATACCAATAGGAATTTATCACTGTTCAAGAATGAAAAAAATTTTGTACCCACATAAAGAGCAAATTTGATTTTATACATTTAAAAAAGAGTTGTTACAAGAAGTCCGGGAACCAAACATTTCACTGTAATTCCTCAAAAATCAGTTGTTGAATCCAAACTACATACTAAAGGATGTATCAAATATTATTTATATCAAACTGGTATAAGTCTTTCATCTCGCATGAACCCCATGGCATAACAAAAGCTGATAACTATTTTATCAGGAACATAAGATATTTTAACTATTCCTTACACTAAAAACTCATTACATTGTAACGATATTTATAAAAGAAATTGTATTAAATCAGCTTTCATTTAGTTCTTGGTTTTCAAGTTAGACTGTACAAACCCTCATCGTACCATCGAATAATTTAATGAAGTTTTACTGGATCAGTGTTCTTTAACTATATTTGAATCATCTTGCTTTAAATCACAGCTCTTTTCTTTTAACTCAACAAGCATTCCCTTTACAAAACTATTAGAGAGTATAATGTTAATTTCTCACTTACTGACGTTTAGCTCATAGTTTTCCATTGTCGTTATATAGATACTATAATATGACATTCGTTGGTTAATCTTAGCTCTAATATTTCCAATGCAATTTTCCTTTGAGTAAGTGCTATAAAGGCATTTGTGTGTGGCGTTTCATTCAATAGGTATCCAGTAGTTTTTCTATTTACATATTGGTTTGTAAAGTTGAATTTAACGTCAGTACCTGCTCATGCCACCAACTACTTGTCAATCATATTTGCTCTCACTCCTGAAATCCTCCGTCATTACCATATATTGCGGAAGCTTGAAAGATATCATGTCAAGAGCAATTATTCACGTATGTATTTATTTGATTCTAAAAAATATTAATAAATTAATTCAGACATACTTATTTCCTCATATATTCTTTTATGGCAAAAGGAACAAAAATATTATTGATCTTTATTAGTATTTTATAAAGATGGAAATTTTGCCTCTAGAGGGATATTCTTGTCTGGAGTGCAGCAAACCTAGACTGACATCTGTAGCTAATAATTTTCTGTATTTAAAACATTTTCTTCGATTAATCAAAACCTTTATTGGATATTTGTTAGTTTTTTCCTCTTTGAATAAAAATCCTGTGAATATTTTCTGTATACTGTATTACATTTAGCATGGTCTAGACGAAGTCATTGATGCAAAGTTACTTGATAACAGCTCTAATGTAAAAGTTTTTTCATTTAAATGAAATAAAGTATATTTAAAATCTCCCCAAATCAATTTTTTTTTTTCGTATTGCCATGCAAATTTAAAAAAATTTTTATTTATTAAGTATTTTCTTTTATTTTATTTTAATTCGTTTTCATGGATAGATTTCAAGGAAACACTTTTAAAGTATGTTAAGAAAGCATTGGATAAGTCCTTTCACCCTCCTGCTACCACACACTTGGCATATAAATTAACATATAATATAAGTTTTCCGTTCACGCATGACACCTCCTTCCTACCCAATCTAAAAAGGATTTTAACGGATTATTTTCCTGCAGTTGACGTGAAGCTCATATTTAAGAACCCAAGAACTATTTGGTATGTTTCGTCACAAAGAAAAACTGCCCTTTAATGCAGTCGGTGTTGTTTATTTATTTACTTGCTGTCAATGCCATTTGTCAGACATACGTGGAAACACACGCCGACTGCTTAAGGTCAGATGTGACGCATATTGGCGTTAGCTTTCGCACTGGGTGCAAGTTGTCTAATCCCGAAACATCAAATATTAGAAACCACATAAAGCTATGCAAAGTAAAATAAACTATAATGATTTTAAGATTATACTAACCAGTCAACACGAACACCGCCTCCCTATTCTTGAATCGTTGCGATCAAAAAACTTGTTCCTTCTTTGAACAATCATTCCTCGTCCATGCCCCTGTATATAGCTTAAACCACACCCCACCTTATGTTTATTGTTTTTCATACAGCAACTGAACTTCGAGGAATAAGGTCTGTTAGTTAAAATTTTCTATTTCTTTCTCTCTCTTTTTTTTTTTACAATTTTATTTTAGGTTTACCTTTTTTACTGGTTTAACTTTATCATATTTCATTTGTACATATATCCTAAATCTCCTTGCTTTATTTGTATATTTTACTTTGTATTTTTAGCCTTGAGGATGAGACAAGGATCTCGAAACGTAAGCCGCCTGAATAAAGGAAAACCATGTACTAAGCTGTCTGCTTTAGTGCCTTCTTGCTATTTTGCTGAGAATAGCCTCGATTTCACACACACACACACACACACACACACACACACACATATATATATATATATATATATATATATATATATATATATATATATATATATATATATATATATATATATATATATATATATATATATACATATATATATTTATATGTATAAATATATATAATACACACACACACACACACACACACACATATATATATATATATATATATATATATATATATATATATATATATATATATATATATATATATATATATATATATATATATATATATATATGAAAAGTGTACAGGTCACAAGTATGTTATGAATTACAATACTCAGTGAATGTTTAATTAACAAGTGAGGAGAAAAACCTTCCCAAAATCCTGGAGAGGATGTTTAGCTACTATCTGATGCATTTCCTTATTAAGTAAGATTGTGACGCCAGGTATTCTCAAGAATTCTCAAGACGTGGGAACTTGTCACATGACTTCGTGAGTGCGTTCGCCTGAAATGTCCAGGTTCCGGTGGAAACGTGTGCAAGTGGGTTTCTTTAGGGCAGAGTCCCAGGGTGTTAAGGGATTAGTTATGGAAAAAAAGGATCATTCGAAGACCAAGATTGAACATTATTAGAAGTCTTCAGTGAAGACTTTGCGGTTCGAGAATTATCGAACATTGCAGTTTGGAGGTAAGAACCACGTTAAATTTCCCAAACTATAGATTGCTATTTTAATTTATATAGCCTTTTTTCCAGCATGTATTGTATTGTGTGTACTTTATAAATAACATTGGAAAAATTCCCATATCTTCATTTTTATGCATTATGGGTTAATAAGGGGTTTATTTGACTTCTTTAGATGTTTCGCTGAGTAAGAGGTTGAAGATGTATTCATTGGGAATGTACTGGACTTTGAATTATTTTGACCCATTGCAAGTACAGTGTAAAGACTGTAATAAGATTGGTCTTTTGGGAACTTTAATATTACATTTTATTTCATCTCTTGTTTCTTGCAACCTAGTTATGTTAGATTTAGTTAAGTAAATTATTTTGTTTTGATCCTCTTTATCTGCAGAGAGCAACCAGATTCGCTGAACAGCAGCATCAATATGCAGTAAATGTGCCTCCCTGTTGAACTTCTCAGTTCCAGAGGTCCTTTATTCCTCTCACTGTTAGATTGTGGAACAGCCTCCCAGAGGATGTCGTGCAATTGGAACTTCAGAAGTTCAAGCAAAGATGCAGTGTATCACTACCATAATACTATCCTCCTTGCATTTTAATACATTTTTATGTATTTATTAATTTAACAACTTGGTTTTTTTTTTTTTTTTAATAAGTGGGATCTCTTCTTTATGTATTTCCCTTTACCTCCTTTACTTCTTCCTAATGAACACCATATTCTTTGGATGCTTGAATTTAAAGTCAGTGGCCAAAGTGGGCTTGTTCCATATGAAAAGGTTTCATCTTCTGAATAATAAACAGGGAAGTAAAGTAGTTGATAGAAGGATTGATGGGCAGGAACAATGGCGACAAAGATGTCTTGTAGGTCAGTTGTTTATTGTGAAACTGTTATGAATGAAGTTTAACAGTAAAGGGGAAGCAGTATGTAGATAAATGAACCTAGCAAAGATAATGGTAGAATCAATAGTGCTGAATTTTAGAGGGTGCTGAAAATGTGTGATATTATAGATGGTAAGTTGAATATATGACGAAAATTTATGAGATAATGTTTCGATGGAAGTTAGGTTGATGCATGAAGCAGTTAATGTTGGAGACCTTTTAAACAAGAGGTACGTTCAAGGTTTAACAGTTGTGTCAGTGGCCGTCCTATTATTTTTCCATAGAGACACATGTTAATTCACGAGTATTGCTTTACATGCAGAATGCGTTTACGTGCATATAATTATTTGGTAACTAAATTACTCCTAAGTTGCAGTTAGAATGTGTTTTCCTCTCTAAAACAAGAACCCTCATAAATATAGCTTCCACCTCTTGTTCACTGAATAATCGGCTAAATAAAATTCTTAAAATTACTTTTCTGCATTATTATGTGAAGGCCTAAGAAATTAGGCAAATCTGTACCATAATTTCTATAGACATAAGGAATGTTCAAAACGTAAAGAATAAAATACAGTGTTAAAGAATAGTTTATACTAATGTTATTGTTTTCATGGTTTTAGACAACAGTTTCTTTGCAATGCCAACTCCACGATTAGGCATAACCTAAATGATTTATTCAAATGTAGTTGACGTGCACGTAAAGGCTTTTCAGTATTATGACAACAAACAGACATAGAAGAAGAGATTTTTTTTTTTCATTGCGTATGAGGTCTTTTTCTTTATTGTATTTTCATGGCTCCAAGGCATCCTTGTTTGTTTTTTTATTGTTATTCTCTGTAAGTTTCTTTGTTTTTATCACTGACTAGCCCTACCGCCTTTTGCTCTTTTTCAGTGTAAAACGCTAGCTTTGGATCTCAATGGTATATACGGGTCAGTTAACCATTAAAAGGAAAACAAAAGAAACTGAAATTCTTAAATGTCATGATCTTCCGCATCTATACATCAGAGCAAACTTTAAATCTTTAGACTATAGTTCTTGTACAAAAGTTCGTTCAATGAAGGAGGAAGTAACTAGGCTAGGCTTTCAACTCTCAAAGGCCCAAATTACTCTGTTCAGATCCATAGTAAATGAATTGCCTGGGCGGCAGGTTTTGCTCTATAGCAGACTGCTCGTTGTATATGGAATTGATATATAAGTCTATATTATCATTAAACGTTCCAGTTAATTAGGAGTTATCTATGAACCCATTGAAAAGTTCAATATATAACTTGCGAAACAAGCTCCATGGTACAAAATGTATTTGCGCGAAAAAATTTTTTTGGTGAAATAACGAGTCAGTGAATAAGGCCATGAACAAGCAGAAGAAAAGTTTTCAAGAGAAAAAAGTACAGTTAACTGGAAAACTGTGGCATAACTGTTACGTGTCCTCCAGACATACATAAACGATTGTTATATCATGCAAGCGTTATTCTGTCGAGCAACTAAAAGTGCTACTCCTCATTCACAAATTCTACTTTTATTCTCCTTTTAGAATATCATTGGCGGCCATAAAAATCACTAATTATACAATGAACGATCAGGTATAATTGCAGGGAATCACCACCAATTAAGATTGGCAATTAATTTTTATAGTACCCATTTAGTGGATGGGCATTGCCATAAATTTGTCGCAAAACCTAAGGGTATGTAACTATGACGTTCGTAAAGTAATATGAAAAAATTACCATATTTCAAAATTAAAAATAGTAACTGCTACCTCTAATTTTTCAATGTAATATTCTTTCATATTTCTCATTGAAAAATTAAGACGTGTACTCAGGAAAATATAGCTACCTGCACTTAAGAAATACGAATACAATTTTTTTTATGTATACACGTTAATTAGTTTTTTTTTTTGGAAAGATCTGGGAAAAATTAAGTAACTTCATAAAATTAGATAATCCGTTATTTTATCCGTTGTGCCATTTTATAGAAAATCAGAAGTCAGGCAGGACACATTAACAATTTCTTCATCTGCACGATTAGAATTAAAAACGAAACTTCTGGATGCAGTCAAAAAACTTTTCTTATGAAAATGTGACCTCTCAGCACAGCAAGTTATTAAACATAATATTGCTGGGTACGATGCAACGAATACCGAAAGAAGAAGTCAGTATTAGTTTACATACAAATGTATATTCCTCATATATGCTTACTTTACTACGTATTATTCCGAATCATTTTTATTGAAAATGAATGAATATGCTATGATTTCTACACATAACATTACAATATCTATCAGAGATTTTGCATACAATCAGGATTTTTTGCAGTATTTATTATTCTATAAGAATTACGAATATATTTCCTCTGTTATCTGACGTAGATAGGGGAAACTACTAAAAGGTAAGTTGACCTTTTGTGGCCCGTGGGCGTTGTGTAGGATGGCCATGTCACAGACTATTTAGCATGAAAAAGAACACAATTTGCAACAGTATTACCTAATTATCGTTCACTGTTTTATGATATCTTCTTACAACACTTTTTTTTTTTTTTTTTAGAAAGAGAGGAAAGCAAAAGAAATAGACGTTATCATCTTCCTTCCCGGCATTTCACTCTGGTCTATGAGCCTGCTCAACTACACACTTCATATTGCCCTGTGTCCACTAAAGTCAGGTTCCAAATGTTTCGTACACAGATGTGACCATACGCAAAAAAAGATTCTTCTTCGTATACATGATTCAGGCGTAATTTCTTTTTTAAGGGGTAGAGTGTTTTTCTTTTTATTTCTTATTTATAAAACTGAAAGAAATCTGTCTTTATCCCTTTCATGTGCATTGACATTTGAGACTCCAGTTAAAAGCATTCGTGGTAGATGGCCTGAAGGGAATGAGCTCATCATAGCTTGCCTCTCCGGACAACATCACCCGGGATAGGCTTTGATGTAAGTTTATTAACTAAGTTTAATCAGGGAGCCTTTGACGGTCTTGTTTGAGCTTTAGTGGGAAGGTTATAGTTCAAGTGTCACTGCAAGTAAAGGGATAAACTTGACTTAGAAAGCGGAGGGTTTTTAAGATTGTAAGAGATTAATTAGATCAAGTGAGAAGTAAAAAGGTGCACAGAGATTCTGCATTGTAAATAATTCCCGATTTATAACGGGGAATCTATGCTATAAGCCACATATACCGTCTATATCTAAGGAATTACTTTCTGAAAGTGAACAGATATAATGCAAGTGATTTGACAGTTGTGTGAAAGTAGCAGATAAAATAAAAATTAGATTTGATAGCGAAAATGTGAAGATGAATAAAAAAATATGACTTAGAAATCGCTTGAGAAAGGAGTAACATAACTGAATTAACCATGAAACATGGTATAACATTACTGTAACCGTACTGTATATATATATATATATATATATATATATATATATATATATATATATATATATATATATATATATATATATATATATATATATATATATATATATATATATATATAGAAATATATATATATATATATATATATATATATATATATATATATATATATATATATATATATATATATATATATATATATATATATATATATATATATATATATATATATATATATATATATATATATATATATATATATATATATATATATATATATATATATATATATATATATATATATATATATATATAAAATATATATATATATATATATATATATATATATATATATATATATATATATATATATATATATATATATATATATATATATATATATATATATATATATATATATATATATATATATATATATATATATATATATATATATATATATATATATATATATATATATATATATATATATATATATATATATACATATATATATATATATATATATATATATATATATATATATATATATATATATATATACATATATATATATATATATATATATATATATATATATATATATATATATATATATATATATATATATATATATATATATATATATATATATGAATATCTTTTCCTGTAATACTACAGTGTAATATGAAAATAAAAAGGCCCATAAAAACACTATTTAAATGTTGAAACCATATATTTCGGGCACTTGTTTCTGTGCCCCTGTTCACTGGTAGAATATGGACAGGTGGAGAAAGTTACAATGGTATATATACAAAAACATGAAGGTGTGGCCTTAGGCCTCCCGATGTTATGGAGGTGGCGTTTCTTAAGAAGGAGAGTGACCAAATTCCCTAGTGGTTTTGGCCTCATTAGCTCCCGTTTGGCAATGGATCTGGCGATCGCGTTTCTTGGGTCATCTTCGTCAGGAGGGTTTGAGGATTAAGGTGTCGATGGCGTCCGATTTCCAATGTCCTCCTGACAGGTTCATATTGTTGGTTTGATTGATGATAGCAGATTCCAGCATCTTTCTTTTGTATGGACAGCTACTCTTGAAAACCAACTCCGCCCCCTCCAGTTAATGACATGCCCTGTATTTCTGATATGTAGGAAAAATTCAGAACTCTCGAAACGTAAGCGTGCTGATCTTTTGTGCTCTGTTATTCTTTGCAAGGCGATCTACCTGTCTCGCCTATATAGATTTCATGACAATTGCTACATGGTATCTTGTAAACTCAGCTTCTTCCCTTTTTGTTATTTAAGTATACATTAACGAGCGAACTCCCGATGGTTGGGATAATGGAAAATGAAGGTTATTAGAACTGAGTTGTTCGGTGGCCTTTTGGATGTTTTCATCGTATGGAAGCTTTATTTTGTTGTTGAAATCTATTTGTTTGTTGGGAGTGGGACCTCTATAGTATATTTTATTCACTTTGTTAATAGCCCTCTCGATAATGTGTGGTGGATAGGAGCAGTTGCGTTAGGTGTTGGCGGATCGTGTTAAATTCTTTATCAGGTACTCATTTGAATGAATTTTAATGAATTTTTTAATAGGCTAAATTCGCTAGTTCCGACCATAAAATTTAAAACAGAATAGGAAAAGGACAGAAAACTGCCGTTCTAGATGTACTGATCATAAGAAAACAGAACAGGTATGCATTTACAGTATATAGAAAACCCACCTTCGCTGTCTCCTACATTCATTTCTTAAGCTACTACGACGTCTCCGTAAAAATCATGGTAGGGTGCAACTTATTCCTCAGAGGACTTAGGATATGTTCAAATGAGTACCTGGATAAAAGAATTTAACACGATCCGCCAACACCTAACGCAACTGCTCTATCCACCACACATTATCAGAGGGCTATTAACGGCGAATAAAATATACTATAGGGGTCCACTCCCAACAGACAAATAGATTTCAACAACAAAATAAAGCTTCCATCGATGAAAACATCAAAAGGCCACCGAACAACTCAGTTCTAATAATCTTTCATTTTCCATTATCCCAAATCATCGAGTTCGCTTGTTAACGTATACTTAAATAACAAAAGGAAGAAGCTGGAGTTTACAAGATACCCATGTAGTAAATTTGTCATGAAATCTATGTAGGCGAGAGCAGGTAGATCGCTCACCGCAAAAGAATAACAGAGCACAAAAGATCGGTGCGTTACGTTTCGGAGAGTTCTGGAATTTTCTACATATCAGAAATACAGGGCATGTCATTAACTGGAGGCTGAGTTGGTTCTCAAGAGTATCTGTCAATACAAAGAAAGATGCTGGAATCTGCTATCGTAATCAAACCAACAATATGAACCTGTCAGGAGGACATTGGAAATCGGACGCCATCACACCCTTAATCCTCAAACCCCCTCCTTGTGAATGACCAAAGCATGACGCCA
>NC_089783.1:5947176-5954676 GCF_040412425.1 Macrobrachium rosenbergii | reverse complement strand
GTCAAAGGACTACTTCCTCTCTTGGATGTAAATGTGGAGAAGAAAGGAACCATGCATCATATTACCAGGTCCCTAAAAACAACTAATTTGGGTTGGTGCCTTAGCATCCATGGGGAGTGCCTTCACACTTACAAATGCTCTGTGGTAGCTGCGTATGTGAGACATGCAACTATGCGCTGTTCCTCGTGGAAAGCTATTCATGCAGGGCTCAAACAAGTTAGGCAAAGCCTAACTAATAACAGATACGATAACAACCTAATAGAAGGTTACATATTAAAACAGTTGGACATGTATGCAAGCACACCAATAATGACACCTGCCTCTCCAAGAAACTGCCACATATCACCTTATGTTCAAGGATGAGGTAAAGGCCATGAAGAGGATAATTGCCAATGGTACAACACCTACAAACTCTGACGAAAGGTCTTCCTTGCGTGTCTACTGCTGTCCTAACCTACTCAGCACCCTTGTAATGCAGAATAGCACATGTGGGGGATAATGAACATGGTCTACAAATTTAAATGTACTGAAGGGACATGTCAAGCCCTCAGCAATTACCATGTAAGTTGCACCACTTCCACTCAGTGCAGATGATTGCAAGCTCACCATTACCACAGAGCAATATTTCAACACAACGTAGATGACTATGACCGTCAACCAACACTAGAAGAATTTTTATGAAAACACAGGGATCGTGTATTGAGAAGCCCAGTCCCACAGATTGCAATAGCAGAAACTGTGGGTACAAATCAACAACAGCCTGCATAAAATATACAGAGGAACACAAACTTCATCCTCCCTTCTTCAGGAAACCACAGGACATCCATGAGAATCTGAAGGAAGACATGAGTGACAAAACACCCTTTGACACGACTACCAACAATGAAAAAAATCAAGACTATTGGCCAGAGACGAGAATCACACCCTTGCCCACACCCTGTGCTGCAAGCCACTGCATAGAACACATCCTAAGGAGTACAAAGAATGCCCATGCTGCCGCCCAGATCACCAGCGAGAAAATGAGACCCGCAACCAATAGAAATTCAGCACGCCAATATTGTGTGTTTAAAATTTAAAGGCCTGTTTGCAATAATAAAAACCCTGTATGCCAATTTTAAATTTAGTACAGAAGACGTCGCTGATGAGCAAGGAAACGGTCTGTCAACTAAAATAAGTGAATGGAAAGAATCATCCCTATTCCTATGAAGCTTGCCTGAAGTGAAAAAAAGTATAGGCTAATTCAAAGCCTTGACAAAAGACAGTACCTGCAAAAATGCATCAACTTGAATATATACTGAATATATATATATATATATATATATATATATATATATATATATATATATATATATATATATATATATATATATATATATATATATATATATATATATATATATATATATATATATACACAGTATATCTTGAACAAAGTAAATATCTTAATAAACGCACGAGGGCATACAGAAGATTGCTGATAAAGACTGAGAGGAAAACAGAACATTGGCGATAACAAACTAAGCGATCCCAGATGCCGAGTTTGACCGATCGTCGCCCATACGGATTAAAGTGTTTATCTCATACAGCACTGGGCAAAAGAACTAATTGAGATCTTTACCTCATCCGGTGACCTCTTGCTCACCATAATATTAACTCAATAACAACCACTGAATGAAATGTATAGATAATGGAAAAGGGGAGCCCATATGCACGAAATCTGGGAAAATTACACCAAATTTTGGTATCAAATGAATGCCATATATACGAAGACTCTGGAAGCAGTCAGTTGGAAAAAGGCATCAGGGCATGGCGTGTGTGAGATCTGTGAAGAGGTGACAGTGAAAGCTCGAAGAGTCTTGTGAACTTATATAAAATTTCTGAATGTCCATAGACTAAGTAAAATGCTAAGTCCAAGAATTTTACAATGTGCCTTTCAAGGTACAGACTCGGTCACTACTACCCATTAAAAGGTGGCGAGTTATACAGTTTTGAACACTAGAATACATTTATCTAAGGGGAAACATAATTTAAATTTTAAACAAAGATTTTAAAAACCTCTTGTGAAAATTTCAAGATGGCTGACATCTGAGCACGATAAGTGTAAGCTCCAGCATAGTTAAATATCAAGTAACTTGTTCCTCCGGAAGTGAAAGCACGCAGTACAACAGAGTTTTCAAGAAGTGAATACCTTCACCACTTCAGAATTACTGGTGACACCTTGGGGGATTATTCGAACTCCACAGCCGACAACAAGAAGAGGTAATTAGTGTGTGCTATCCCTAAATCTACAGACTAATTGTTAACTTCAAGACCAAGCGAAGAATATTTTCCGTCTGAAAGTTGTAATCAGACAAGGTGCGACCATCTTCAAGCTGTTTGCCAGCAAAGATCAACCTCTGCTGGTCTAACGAAGATTGTAATAAGACAATATCGGCAATATCAAATAAGTTAAAGTAATTCCCTTATAAAGGCAGTTACAAAGTGTAACAAATTATAAGTGTTCCACCGAAGATTCGGTCATTCCACAAGGAAATCTCCACTCCAAAAATTAAGACAGTTTAAAAATTAAAAAAACAATTCAACCGCAGAGAAGCTCCAGAATCACCGATTTTCGTGAAGAAGAAAGAATATTGGTGTATCAAACATAGAAGCACTTTGCTATCCGTGTAGACACCTCAGGATTATGTATGTAATCAACGGATAGGTTTGCTTAAAGCAACTGGGTGTTACAGACTAATACACACGCAAACAAAGCCACTCCAACATCTAAAAACATAACGGACACCTCAAACGTCCCGACCGTCGACCTAAACCGCGCAACGACTCCTCGCTGCTGGGAGAAAGGGCGCTGGTGACTGGTACAATACATGTACATATGCTACCAGGGTCTAAGCGATGACAGGCAGGGCAGCCGATCGAGACTACATTCTACACCAAAAGCTAAATCAAAGTCCTTCAAAAGAAGGCATCGTGCTTACCCCATACAAATGGGAAAACAAGCACGTTAAAAGAAGAAGAAGAGGAAACATAGAAGCAGAAGACGAATTTTATGACCGAATACAATAAGACACGCAGTTTCACTCAGCTAGAGAGAAAGAGAGAGAGAATTTTTATGCAGCAGCCGACATAGGAGAAAAAGTGCTCATTTCCTTTGCGATTCGTGCACGAGAGAAAGAGAGATGCCCCAGCAACACAAACGCAAGAAGTTACACGTTATCCTGACGTCTCTATCCTAGTAAGGCAGCCAAGAAAATCGTACACCCACAGAAGACGCCCTGATTCAAAGACGGCAAAGATAAGTCCTTGAATATCCTGACATAAGTACACACACATAAGATTTAATCTATTTTACTAGAGCTAACTTGATGCGAGTACATGTTTGACATTTTCAAAACACAAAAGACTCGTACTTTGAGAAATATTAGATACTTAACTTCTTTGGCAACAAATTTTCTTGTTTTATTAATCAGTACTAATCAATTACTAAGACTTTTCCAATATTTGCATTTACTAACCTGTCATATATATTATTTTATTGCAATTAAGGGAGATGTTTAGAATTTTTGTGTAAATTTAAGCGACTGTTAAGTTTACTTTAATTCAGGTGGAAGTGTTTATGATTTTTTGGTGATTTGTAAGACCTGGTTTGTCTTAATTTTTTATTTTTTTCTGAGATGTTACTGCCATAAGTTAATCACAATTCAGTTATATTTAATGTTTAAGAATTTACTCGCCATTAATGAGTAAATGCACAGAAAGAGATCGGCACGCAATAAGAAAGTAAGAATTCCTGTTCATACGAGAAGCCAACCAAAATAAATGAAAATGGATAGTCCTACTCCTTCAGCCCCATCAAACACAACCTCCACAGTTGGTCTTAAATTACATGCGAGTGACCATATCAAATTTTGGGGAAGGAAAGGGGAACACGATGCATAATCTAGAGACGTGGATTGAGCAAGCAGGAACAATTTTGAATAGCATTGCTGGAACAAACACAGACAAATTAAATGAAGCTAAAGCCTATCTAGATTTGTCGTCAGAAGATATAGGTGCCACTTTCATTCTAGTGCCTATAGAAGAGATAAGAATTGGGAAGAACTAAAGCAATATCTAAGAAGAATACACTCCACAGAAGGCGAAACAGATCCCGTTATCAGTCTTGCAAAGATAGTTCAAAGCTGGAGAATGCGCGAAAGATACAAAAGGCGGAGAGAATATGGAAATAACCCAAAGTATGGGGCAAAGCTGTAGTTTTTGGCTTTCTGTATCACATTTTCGCCAGTCAAGGTAATGAAAAGAAGAAAGGAAATAAAAGGTAATCAGTTGCAAAGTTGACTTTCCCAGATTTTAGATCCAGTAAAAAATATAAAATAAAAAAAACAGTAAGAGTTCATTACAGAAGTCATAAGAATATAATGTCTGAAAAGGTGTATCAGGCTTATTTCTCTTATTTAAGCTTAAACCCATTAGTAGACTGTAAAATCACGGATGTTCAAGGAAACAAAATAAACCTAGTAGGACAAATTGATTTACCTTTTAAGTTAGGAAGAATTCTAATTAAGGAAAGGGTTCTAGTAGCAAGGGGAATGCATTTTGCATTTGCACACCTATTAATTGGTTATCCAACTTTGGGTAGACAAGGAATCATAATTGACGCACCCAGAGAACAATTAGTGATTAGTAGGAAGCATGGGAATTATAGAATATCACCATGTAAAATTATTAGAAGAAAGAGAACTCAGAAAACCTCCTTGCTGAAAAGTATCTTAAAAAAAGATAACACAGAAAAGGGATATCATGTATGTAATACAAATGCACAACTAATCAGTAATAATCCAGAATCTAACCAGGAAACTTACCTGAAATTAAACAGAGACTCAACACTTAAACCAGGAGAAAACACCTGGATAGAATGCACAGTAAATCTATTATATGAAGGAAAAGAAGTTCTAACCCTTACAGAAGTAGCGCAAGTAAATGGAACACATTATTCCTCCAGCCTACACGAAGTTAGACAAAGTAAAATAGCTTTACAAGTTATAATAAGAGAGGAGGAAAAGTTAGGCTATCACAAGGTACAGAGACAAATTTAGCAGAAGTATACAATTTCCTTATTCAAGTTGTAGAGAAGGAAACAGTATCAGCAATCAATAAAGAGCACACAAATCCAACTCATGAAACAGAATAGAGAAGAGCAAAGATATGGACTCACTTGAAAGACATCGAAGAAGACTCTGCTAGAAAAAACATCATTGATTTACTGAGTGAATATAGTGATATAGTCGTCATAAAAGGAGACACCCTTGTCAATACAGGAGAGATAACCCATAGAATAGACATTCCACATAATACTAAACCAATTTACATACCTGCTTATAGAGTTGCACATTCCCAGAAAGAGAAGTGCAACATATGAAGAAGAAAGGGATAATAGAACCATCAAAATCCCGTGGTTTTTACCACTTTTGCTAGTTCCAATGAAAGATAAAACATACCGAGTAATAGTTGATTTTAGAAGGTTAAATAAGATAACTGAGAATGGTCCTTATCCAGTGCCATCCATGAGAGATCTTATCACGACCATTGGATCCAAGAAATACTTGACCACGATAGATTTATTACAAGGATTTTTACAAATTCCTTTAGACGAAGAAAGTAAGCCTTTGACAGCTTTTTCCACTAGTAATGGCAGATACCAATATGTAAGAATGCTCTTTGGTCGAAAGTTAAGCCCAGAAACGTTTGTGAGGTTAATGGATAAGATTTTAGGAGATTTATTAGGCAAGGATGGACTTTGCTATATAGACGATTTGGTAATAGCAACAGATACAATTGAAGAACACATAAGACTAGTGAGAGAAGTCCTAAAAAGACTGAGAAGAGCAAATCTACAACTAAAGTTTAAAAAGAGCAATCTCCTTAGAAGGAAAATAGACTACTTGGGACATACTTTGAGTGAAAAAGGTGTCGAAGTAAATGACTTAAAGATTAAGTCAATCAAAGAGTATCCAGTACCTAATTGTAAGAGAGACGTAAAATCATTCTTGGGTTTGGCAGGTTTTTACCGAAAGTTTATAAAAGATTTCGCTACCATAGCAGCGCCACTGAGTGAATTATTAAAAGAACACATACCGTTCTGGTGGTCAACCAAACAACAGAAAGCATTCGATGAACTGAAAGAAAGACTGACACACCCTCTAGTACTTAGCTTTCCAGATTTTAGTAAAGAATTCTTCTTAGCCACAGATGCAAGCCGTGCTAGTATAGGAACATGCTTATTACAGAGACATGATAACAAATATTATGCTATAGCTTATTACAGTAAAAAACTAAAACCAACATAACTAAATTACTCAGTAACAGCCCTAGAGTCTTTAGCCATAATAGACGCTTTAAAGCACTTCACATACATAACATTTGGCTATAAGATAACTATATTCACTGATCATTCAGCTGTAGCAGAAATGATAAAAAATCCGAATTTTTTCGAACTTAGAGCTCGGTGGTTTATGACTGCCCAAGATTATGACACAGAAATGAAATATGTGCCAGGTAAAACAAATAAAGTAGCAGACGCATTATCAAAATTCATCCCACATAGTCCATTGGCTGAGGGGGTTCCCGTGTGCATGAAAGAGACACGAAGTTTCTCTTCATTTCCATAAACTAGACTAGAGAGGTACCAATCAAAAAAGTCTGGGTAGACTTTTCGTTACCTGGCAATAACCGAGAAAATTACCCCTGAAGTAACGCCTTCTGCCACTCTAATGGTACCAAAATTTAGGGGTAGGGGAAATATAAATCCCTAAACTTGGGAAATATCAATCACAGAACAACGAAATTCATCTCATAATGTTTGTATTTATATCCTTTATACATATCAATCATCATAGGGAAAATTGGTATCCAAATGAGGTCACCAGAAGTCAAAAGTCACAAAAATCTAATGAAATCAATATTTCACAATAGTGCAGCAAGTACCCGTTAAAATCACAGATGCACTAATTTTCCGATTTATTCCAGATGGATCCTTAAGAAAACACGTTACTGACCATTTTGGTATGCAATATTAACTCTTTTATGTCTAATTGAGCCACAAAATGCAAACAAATATCGCCAGAAATTCAAAAGCAGGCTTTTGCCGTTCTTTTAATGTTTGAAAGTATAATGTCATGCTTGTATCCTTTTATTAGGAAACTTCAGGTGAATCTGGGGTCCGTAGTGCACAAACACATTCTATGCCACGGAAACATCCTACTCCTCAACGTGATATTTGCAGCCAAAAATGTGTTATATGTATGTATATTAAACATCAAGTACATATGAAAAGCTTCTGATTTCGGAAATGGAACCAGCTAAAAAATTCTTGGCAGCAACTGTATTTCTACAGGATGATGTATATGTCCGTGCTTGTGACCCAGCAGGAAGTGGGTTGAGAATTACTGAAAAACAAAAAGTTAAAAATGACAGATATTAGTGTCTATTCCATAGTTTTCG
>NC_089783.1:5914676-5937176 GCF_040412425.1 Macrobrachium rosenbergii | reverse complement strand
CCATCCTGGTTGCGAACGCATCGTAATCGATAACTAATATTTCTCCCCCGAGTTTGGATTAGATTTTGGAAATGTCGGGTCATGAATGTATGAAGAACCAAATGTATCATTAGTGATGAATTATCAAATTGGGAGTGAGAAATAAAATTAGGATGATCGTAACTTAAGAAGTGTTTTCTACTAATAAGAAATGATGAGAGTCTTAACTGTAAATTTTATATTTTCTTTTTTTTTAAGTATAAAACATACGTAGAGAAGTGTTGTTCCAACCCTTCGCTTTTAACTTACCTTTTTTCTTGAATAGTGAGGTTGGTATATTCTTTAATTGGACTGAATATGTAGTATGTATCGATATAATCTAAAGGCAATGTAAGTTTTGATGTAGATACATTATTCACTTTGGTTGTATGGACCAATTAAAATATTATGTATAATGATGGTTTGCTCATACACTTCAAAACACCTGAACAGCATTTTGTATGCTTATTTAAAAATCAGGATTTTTTACATAGTAAAATTAAATTTACCTTTATATATAAGGCTAACTGGCTAATTTTCCTGTAGATTCCTATTCAAACCCAGGAAATAAATTTCTCTCTTAGTTATAGCAATTCCGCGGGAAAACTTTATGAAAAAATGTACATTTTCATTAGGGATAAGATAATATACAAGTAAGGTAGTAACCTACTGTCTTGTAATGGACGATGGTGGCTTGAACATTAAAGTAATCCGAAAATATTACCGTAGCGTAAGAGTTGGAATGAAAGTTGTGGAATATTTACAAAGACATTGGCTTTATTGGCCTAACAATGTAAACCTGCAGTATCTTCCTTTGAATCTGCGTTTTGATCCGAAATGGCAAATGGCATATAACAATCATCTCACAGCCTCTCTAGACGGTGCTTACTTAAACTTTCTTATTCTCTTGAATATATATATATATATATATATATATATATATATATATATATATATATATATATATATATATATATATATATATATATATATAAAATAAACAAAGAGCACCTCTTGTGTGTGCCTTCTTAGAACTTAGCTATTCCACATTCAACTTCATTTCGTTTTTACAGTCTTCAAGAGCATTTATTTTTTGGAAATTATGAGGTAATTCTACACCCTTTCTATTTTACAATGGAATATATAACATTCTTTCATTTGTTCTTTGCTCATTATTATTCCTTCCTTTATTGTCCCAGTTGCTTCGTCTTTTTCTTTTCGCCATTTTTGATGCCACGGTTATGTTCTTTGTTCCCTACCTCTGAGAAAAAAAAAATCTTTCCTACACTAGTAATCAGTGTCCGTTCTTTAACTCCTTTAAAGGACCCTATTAACTTTGGCAAAATTATTTCTCATAAGTTCTCCTTCATGAAATGCGAGTTCTCCTTCCCAGATCTTCTGGCCGAGCTTAATATACCTTGAGGTTTATCCTACGTATATAATTTCTTCACCTTTTGTATGCTACAAACAAAACGCCCTGCTCAGTCCTCTTGGCATAGATTGTACTCACCCTTTTATTCTAATACACAAACAGAAGCTTCAGGGTACCATATTTTCACGATCACTTAGTCCCTCTCTCTCTCTCTCTCTCACTCTCTCTCTCTCGTTCTCCTTTACTTTATGAAAAGCAAAATCTGCATAAACCTTCCATTTCATGGCCCATCGTAAAGTTGAGGGGAATTGCTCTCAAAGTCGCCCTTAATAACCAAACATTTATTTGCAAGATCTCCCCTCTTCCGCTCTTTTTAAAAACATTTCTGAGCAAAATCTACATATTGTTTTCACTTTATGGGTGTAATGTTCTATAGACTTCATGATGATGACCCCTTAAGAAAGAGGGGTCTTAATTGTGGAGTTACGCTCTTGAATATCTGCAAGTATTTCTCATGTTTGGCACAAATTATTCTTATTCTTTACCAAAAATAATTTTTTTTTTTTATCTTAGCTGATTATCCTATTCTGATATTTATTTAGTGCTATGCGTTCATATTCGAATTAAATAGAGGAAGCGTGGTTGGGGGATTCAACTAATATTGATGATACACTGTATATTAAAAATATAATTCCACCTGGAGCTGTAAATATATCAGGAATTAGTAATAGTCTTTCTTTCCAACCATCATAAAATTAGTTGTAATTAAATTATCATGTGATACAAATTATGGATTAAAAATCCCATGAATTCCATATGGCAAATAACTTTATATTCTTGTATAACTGCTTACAGTAAAAAAATAAGCACTTGTTATAATCATGAAGCAAACATTTACATAAAAGAACTCTCTCGACAGTACTAAAGAATGTGCATATCAAACCCTCTGTTAGTTATGTTACAGATTTTAAGTTAGCAAAACTGGAAATCACCGGAAAAGGGAAAGAAACAGCATAAAAAATGTGAGATGGTTTCAAATCAAATGACTAGATAAGGGCAAAAAAGATGATTCATTCCAATAGCATATTGAAAAAAATCTTGTCCAGTTTTATAAGAGATAGCCTTTGTTAGACAATGAATGTTAGGCTATAAATGTATAAGGCGATGCATTCATTTCAAAAGAAGTAAGTAAAATGTATAGATTTTAAGGAAGGTAGTTGACATAGGAAGAAAACAAAGTTCTGAGCCCGCCACTCACATAAATAAGATCTGCAGACAAAGTACTGACCTTAGTCGCTAACGAAATTACTGCTCCTTGCGCTGTTTTTCCAGTTACCAGGCGTAAATATTTGCTTTTCAGCCGTCTGTGTATTTGTTTTTACTCTCACTCTTAAAGATGTCTTAAAAAACAAAAGGCGAAACCGATCAGGATTTATATCTAATGTTTCATTTTCTCTGTGGTACATTTGTATATCATATATACCGTATATATAATCATGTTCCTCTGGGAGGGCATCGCTCTGAATATTTCAAAGCAAGTATTTCAATGAGGTTGCTGGTCCATGCCTTTCTCATCACTGCGGGAATTATTGTTCATATAATTCCTTTGATGTCAAACAATATCCATTAATTTTAGCAGTATGGTCCTATAGAAAGTAAGCTACAGTGTTTTTTTTTAGTCAAATCTGCGGAAAGATTTTTTTATTCTTACTCTTAAAGTTATACACGATACTTCTTATTAGTAAAAATAGCTGGCATTAAGCTTGTTCAATGCACTGGGACCTCTCCCTAAAGTAAGAAAAATTTGTTTATGGCAGGAACAATTCGGGCATTGTGACATGGGCCGCGTTCCTGCAGCACTGCATTAAATTTCCTCAAAAGAGATAGTCCGTGTGATGCGACAGTGCTCATCAAACGGCTTCCGATAGATGTGGAATTTTCAAATTACCGAAATTAGTGAAGTAAATGATATATGTGTTTGTATACACACACACACATACACGCTCACACACACACACACACACACACACACACACACACACACACACACACACACACACACACATATATATATATATATATATATATATATATATATATATATATATATATATATATATATATATATATATATACCTCTTGCTCCACCTGTTCCATAATCTTAAAAGGTATCCTATACAACGGGACATAAATAGACCTCGTCCCTCCCTCTAACTCTACATTATGTTCTAAAACATTTGTCAATCTCAGTTTATCCCCTTCAGGGCTATAACATCAGAATATTCAGCTAACACCTCACCTAACACCCCTGTATATTCTGTATAGTCTGCTTCACCTAAATGATTTCTATAATTTCCGTTCTAACCTCCATTTCGGCCTCTGAAAATCCATTGTGCCCCCCTACAAATGTCACTGATTCAGTATTATCACTCCATTCCTCCAAATCTACAATGTAAGTATTCTTCTGATATCTCCTAATTGAACTATTTCCGTTTGCAATTCCACCCATGTAACACCATTATTTGATACCTTATTTACTGAAACTGTACTCACCACACCTTTAAGTTTCTCACTGCCTTCAACCACATACACCTGTTTATTCACCTTTATATCTCTCACCTTCATTTTCACCATAGCAACCATACCTGGTCCTAAAACAACATCATCCAACAGACTGGCATTATATACCCTCTTCCCCTCATCATTAGGCTCAACTTCTCCCCGTGACTGATTATCTCCTACAGTTTCCTTATTACCCTTACTCCCAGAAATATTCCCCTCAGTTCCATCAACATCCCACATACTGGACAAAAACCCTAGGTTCATCAATTGATATGCCCCCTTCATCAGGATATACAGAAATCCTATTCTTTCTGCATGCAGGATGACCCAGTAGAATTCTCTTCCCCAGATTAACACCTCATACTACCAAAACTGGTTCCTTAATTACCTGGTCCCCCAACAAAAAACTGATATCCGCCACACCTACGACATCTATTATGAGCCTGTGCATCACACACTTTATCACCTAAATGCCTTAACCGATATTGGGAAAATATCGACTGATAAAAATCATAATTTACCAAACTGACCAAAAATCAAAACACTAGACCCAGCTATAGCTCCCTTCACCACAGGCTTTGGTTCTCGTACATCTCCCAAAAGTCCTATTTGACACAAACAGTTTACCTTTTCCCCATTTGCTGTTCGGCCGTCCAAAAATCCTTCCTATTTCTAGACTTCCTTTGTTCTCCCTCCTGAGGAACTTACTTATGGCCACCCCCAAAATTCTGAGTTACCAGTCTAACATTGCTTCTTTTGAGTGATAAACAAAACCACCAAAAATGGTCAGAACCCTTACACCCGCCACAGTATTTAACTTTGCAAAACTTTTTGGTATGCCCTGGCCATCACAATTAAAACAGCGAAACTGCGGCGTTTGATCCATAGATTTCCTAACACTTTCCACTTTGGCACAAAAACTACTAGAAGCAAAATTAGATCTTCTGTCACTCTCCACTTTACCACAAAAACCACTGGCAGTAAATTTAGATTCTCTCTGCAGGAAGACCATCTGGCCTACCGCGGCTTTCGGCGTGCCATTGAAAAAGGTGCTATCTGTCGTTGGACATATCGACATGTGCTTTCTAATCTGGGCAAAAATCAGTGCCTCATCAGATGTAGGTTCTATCTGACTGTCAAAACTACTTACTACTACATCAGGGACGTCATGCAAGACCCAAGAAAAATGCAACAACTTTTGAAAATTTCTCTAAAGATATAGAATCACCACATACCCAGCTCAAACTTCCTAATTTCTCTACCAAATCCCCTGCAGCATCAAACAACTGAGAGCTAAGATCTACCATAGAGCTCTGCGCTTTCCTAATCTTATAGAATTCTCTCATGCTTTCATATCCCGTACTAAATCCCCACACTTAACTGCTTTGTACGCAGTTCTAAGAAATCCTTTGAGGTCCTCCCAAGTTTGATATTTAAGAAACTGAAAACTACGACAACGACGGCCAATATCTCCTGCATCCAGTGCTAAGAAGCTTTTGGCTTCATTAAACACTTTTGTTTCATCTGTGATTTTCTTTGAATTCAAATGGCTCTGAACAGATTCAATAAAAATCTTAACTGACTGATGCAAGACCCCATTTACCAATCCCTCAAAAGGCTAAACTGACGAAGACACATTTGTGATTCTATGGGTTGAAGTTTTCTCATACCTGTCGCTGCCAGCCATTTCCAGTAATTTCCCTTTCTGGTTTCTACATGAATGATAACTACTCCACACCCTTGTAAAAACCCTCCCCGACCACAAACGCATATAATATTTAAAAAAAAAAAACTTACACAACAATACCAAAAAACAGAATATTCACGTCCCCTTAACCAAACAATATTTGCAAAACTCCAAGGGAGAAATCTATATCCTTACGTCCTTGAGCAACAGCTGGTGGCTATAGAATATGCGGGTCAAGGGTAGAAACACACGAAGTTTCCTCAACGAAAGAAAGAATGAAAGAAGAAGAAGAAGAAGAAGAAGAAGAAGAAGAAGAAGAAAAAAAAAAAATTCCCCCGAAGTAAAATTCTCCCTCCGATATTACAACCGGCTTCTCGCAGGCTGAAAAAGCTGAAGTTGCAGACCGGACAGGGACGTACATCTCCAGGCAGACAAATGCTTAACCAGGCGAAAAGACCCCACCCATTGTCGTCAAGCTGAGACACCACCGCATGAACACCCTGCTGCCCGCGTCTCCGTGCGGGGAAAAAATATAACTCAGCACAAATGTACGAGTGCATTACTATGCAAAGCGCTTATCCCCCCACAGTACAACCCATCATACATACCCACATATGTATAAAAATAAAAGAAAAAAAAGTTACGACCATATAACAACTCAACAAAAGAAAAAAAAATAGTTGCAGAAAGAGATAGGTGAGAGGAAAAACACAAGGAGAAAAAAAAACTGAACTTCCTTTGTTTCATTAAAACATGATAAGAAAAAAAAAAAAAACTCAATAAAGTCAGCTCATATAAATCACCTATTCCACCCCATAATAAATCTATAAGAGAAAAACAAAAGATAAATGAGTGATAACCGAAATTTTAAAAAATACGCCGAAATGAAAAGTCAAAAGAGAAAAGCTCACTCTTTTCTTGCCTTCATATCCCAGCATTGTCGCGAGATCATGATAACCCAACTAAATTGTGGCCACGCTTCACTTAAAAATATACAAATACATAATCACATCGAAGACCGCAATTAAACCCGACACTCCTAATCAACACTCCCCTAAGGGACTTCCCCCTAATACACTGAAGTACACGCCGAGGAAGACCAAAACAAAAGATCCTCTCAACCACCTTCGCGACCGAAGCTGCTGCTGCAGCGAAATTTCCATCTGACTGATGGAATGTCAACCGCTCTGCATTTTACACAGACAACACCCTACAAAAAATATATATAAAATGTGTACCTAATTCCTAACTGTTTACCTAAATGCAAAAACCATACACCTGCACACATTCCTTCTTCAGCGTGGGTTCTCAACCTCTTGGTAACGTAATTAATTTCCTCCTGCCACCACTGTTACACCCCTCCCACGGAGTATGGGGTCTTACCTGAAGTCTTGGCTGGCATCCCGTAGTCAGCAGTTGAGAAGTCTTTTCTCTCTCTCTCTCTCTCTCTCTCTCTCTCTCTCTCTCTCTCTCTCTCTCTCTCTCTTATTCTATCTGAGGTGTATAAAATCAAACCCTAAACTGCAGAAATAGAGTTTATTTTGCAAACCCAACATATTACTGGTTAAAATGGAAATAAGAAAAAATGGGTTATTAAACCCCCACTTCAAAAAATAAAATGAAATAAAAACCAAAATCTCATTTCCATCACCGTCACTAATTATTTCATTATAAATTCAATAGGTCTGATAGCCTGTATTTAAATTACGGCAGATGTCTGAACTGTCTTTCACCCTGTTTCCCATGATTGTCGCCTTTATCCACGATCCATCTGTCAAACCAAAAACAAAACACTTTATTACCCAACATAATACCAAGTGGGATAATTCCCATAACATTAGAACAAAAGTTATTCACCAAAAAAAAAAAAAATGTAAATAATAAAGAAAACTCACAAACGCAAAAAAAAATATATATATAAAAAATAATAATAAAATACATGCCTGTCCCTTCATAATCAAACAATTGACAGGAATTCCTGTAAGTTTGTCAGTATAGTTTTTCTTTTTGAGAATACGAGTTTTGAATACAGCCATTAAATACGCTTGTAATTTTTTCCCGTGACAAAGTTTCATAAATGGACGACCACATATTCTTTTGCTGGTATGTATCCTATGCCAAGGTCTAGAGATTAAAAAGTCAACATTTTCCAAGTAATTAAAAAAATAGATGAAAAATAATAAATGTTTTGATTTTTTCATATCTGAATGTCCTTTTATTACATATATTTTAAGTATCATGCGCTCTTTAGTATTTTAATTTCTGCATCTGATTCAACAAAGGCTAAAATATTTGTTAATAGATTTGAAAGAACATAATAGAATATAATCATTTAGCTGTACACTAGGACTGAGCTAATATAAGTGAGAGGATAACTAGAAGCTTCATTCTACAGGAAAGACAAAAAGTTTGGATTTTCGACAAATGCTATTGGGCTTAACGTAACTTTCTTTAAGGGAGTCATCTCAGAAAATAATCTACTAAATTGTTTTTCTCTCTCTCTACACACCCACACACATTATATATATATATATATATATATATATATATATATATATATATATATATATATATATATATATATATATATATATATATATATATATATATATATATATATATATATATATATATATATATATATATATATATACATACTAATAGATAGTGGCTGGAAGATTAACAAAATAGTAGAGAAGCAGAAGGGATTTTAACATCTTAGGAAACTTGATTACCATTGTCATTTGATATCTCTCTCTCTCTCTCTCTCTCTCTCTCTCTCTCTCTCTCTCTCTCTCTCTCTCTCTCTCTCTCTCTCTCTCTCTCATATAAATTGATACGGAGAGATCAAATTTTAGAAAATGATCCCTGTACCAGATGAAATTTCTCTTGACCCTGGTACAGATTTACAAGATTTCTGATATTCCGACAATGACCTCTGTTCTTCACTCAAGTATTGTACGCCTATAAGCAATGGAGCCGGTAAAAAAAAAAAAATAAGTCTTTCATGTTGATTTAGAAAAGAAAACTTTTGATAAGTAATTTCACTTAATTACAGTAGATATGAATGGAAACTATATACTTATGATTCTAAATGTTATTGGTCAATGGAGAAGTCCTGGCGTCACTAGACTTTTGATGATTCTTATCCTAGGCTTACTCGATGAGCAGACCTTTCTAATCTCTAGACCTTGGGATAGGATATACGCCAGCAAAAGAATACGCGACCCTCCATTTATAAACATTGATACGTGAAAAAAAATTCTCCCATACAAAAAAAAAAAAAAAAAAAATTATATGGAAGGACTATAAAAAAACCCATTAATGCTACAAAAGTTTATTATAATTAAGGCTGATATCTAGATATGAATATCAGTTCTAGTTCAGGTCTAAATGCTCAATGCCCCATTCGGCACAAGATGTCCGGAGATATAAAAAAGATCTCAGTAGTAGGTTTTAATATCCTTAGCCTCTCTTTTGTTATTCAAGTGGTCGGGTTAATCAAAGACAGGTATTATTCGTCTGCATATCAGCCTCAGATTCAGTGACCTTTATATGCAGTAAATGGTTTTATATTCCTTTAATTTTAGCTGCATTTTTTTACGTAGATTGGTTGAGATTGGTGTGAATATGATGCCTAAATTATAGAAGGTGAATGTATATCCCAGAATTCCTTAAGCATTTCTTAGCCTATCCAGTTTATCCAACAAATGTTTTTTCAGAAGCGCACATGGTACTTAACAAAAGCCAGATTTAGATCCTCTTTTATTTCCCTATACTCTCAAGAAAACAATCCCAATGGTTCTTGGATGTGATAAAATGAGTCATCAGATATAATGTTGTTAATCACTCTTAATACTGTTTATTTTTTGCTGAAATCCAAAATTGAGATTTAAAATAAATGGAAGAAAAGATGAAAAACTAGCCTTTTAAAAATATTCTGATGATAAAAAGAATCCTCTGGAAAAAAAAATCACTTTGCTCAAGAAATTATATTCACTATTTCCTATATTCAATATCTCAGCGTTGTACCTAGCAATATTTTCGTTAGAGGACTAAAGATTTATTCTCGCGGAGGCCTACATAAAGAATTCGATCTTATTTGTAAACAACCCCTCCATCTACTGTACCTCTCACATGTTATCGAAAAATACGTCAATAAAGCCAATATAACATACGGGCAGCGGATGAAAACAAAGGATATTTTGGGAACAAAATAAAATTCCCTTACGTACAGGATATGAAGAATGTGACTAAGAACATCTAGGCTGATAACCTATTTGTTTTTATACATTACACATACACACACATATATATATATATATATATATATATATATATATATATATATATATATATATATATATATATATATATATATATATATATATATATATATATATATATATATATATATATATATATATATATATATATATATATATAAGAATATTGAATATATATATACAGTATATAAGAATTTATTGATTTTATTTCACATCCAAGAACCGTTGGGATAGTTTTCTCAGAGAGTATAGGGAAATAAAAGAGTATATAAATCTGGCTTTTGCAAAGTACAATGTGCGCTTGTGACAAAACATTTGTTAGATACACTGGACGTTCATTGTCCTTAATGATATTAGACCACGAAAGACAGGCTAGGAAATGCTTAAGGAATTTTGAGATTTATATATATATATATATATATACACACACACACACATATATATATATATATATATATATATATATATATATATATATATATATATATATATATATATATATTTTTATATATATATATGATAAATATATTACATAATCACTTTATTTCAAGCCACACGTGATTCTTTTATCACACAGAATGACAGGTGAAAAAAATATAGAATAATTGTATATCCTGATGGTTTCAGCTTTATTTCAAGCCATTGACGATATGACTGATATATAGTGGTAGAAATGACAATATATATAGGCTACTACAGAGATAGTACGGACGAACATACACAACCGTTTGAGACTACGAATCCACACCTGACAAGTGCTAGTGGTATAAATCACAATAAATACTCAGGGACAATATCGACAAACATACAGAGGGGTGAAAAAATTCAGTGATACTAATAACCCCATACTGTGGGAACAAATAATATGATAAATCCATTTTTCCATACTTTACTATTGACTTCCTTAAAATTAATATATTTTATAAATCTTTTTTATTAGAAAATCAAGTTCATATATGCCTTGGCTGATATTCATCTTATGGACCTAACTTTCTCTTATATAGCTAAATTCAACGATATTCCTTTCCAGTGCATTATTAAAATACGCTGTCTGTTTTGCCTCTTCCTAGTTGATAGTATGATTGTTCTCACTAACAAGTACAAAAATCCCACTGCTCACTCGCGCATATCTTACACATTCTTTATGCTGTTTTATTCTCTTTTCCTTTGTCTTATCAATTTGCCCAAAATAAAACTTATCGCAAGATTTGCAGGGAATTTTATATACACTCCCTTTAGTATTGTCGCGATTCTTTAATGGTACATATTTCATTGTTCTCAAGTACGGCATGAACACCAGAATTCTTAAGAAGTTAGAAGATATCTTTCATATCATTATTAAATGGTAGTACAAGTAAAACGTTTTTTTGTTGTAAGTTTTTTTTTTTTTTTTTTTTATACAGTCTTTTTTGCTGCTTCTAATGCGTTGTCTAACGTACAGTAACCCTCTCTTGTGTATTTCATATCATTATATTCAGGGCTTCATGTGCGTAATTTCCTTAAGAATATAGATGAGCCCACATGTTTTACATTCACATATATTAATCCACAAATTTCGTTTAATATCTGATTCACTATACCTTGGGAATAACTTATACTCCACGCTAATTATAAATGATGAGTGCTTCGTCGCCAGTGGGATTCGTGACGAAGCCCTTATCAGTTACCCAGAAGTCAGAGTTAATGCATTTTCAGTGCTTATAAATCATATAGGGTGTAACACGAGTTTATGCAAATGTTTTGGGAAATTAGAGGAAAAGTCATTTTGAGCAGAAAATATTCTATAAACATGTACATTTTAAGGCATCGGTGGTCGGTGAGGTGAATTTTAAATTATCATTATCGTTGCTATAGGACAAGTAAGATGCACGGGATGTCTCAGTAGTCTTAGATATTGTGGTGGGGTTGAGGACGGTTGGGGCGGGGTTGAGGGTTGATGAAGTACAGTCGACAACTGGATTGTTAGTCTTTTCATTATAATCTTTTTCTTTCAGGTTATTGAAAAATGTAACATTACAGTCCCTTCATCTAGTAAATTAGTAAATCTAATTTTAATTATTAATTTTACGTATCAAGAAAGTAGTGTAAGTGTTACTTGGTAACATTTATTTATGGTATGAATAGGCTACCTTTGACAGGAACGAAAGAAGGGAAATTTTCAATAATGTTCCCATTTTTATTCATCCGATAGAGTTGAAAATATTTTCATAGGGGCGTTTTCTTCGTTTGCCTGGTATGTGATGGACACTTTTGATGGAGAAGGAGAGATTTTTTTTTTATAATACATTTTAAATTTTTAATCGGTATGTAATGAATAGGCCTATCTTTGATGGAGGGTAGATTCCATTAAGTTTGTTTTTCTTCTATTTATCGTAGTCAGTGAATACCTTTGATGGAAAGGGAGAAGGTTTCAATAATGCTTGCATTTTTTCCCCTTTATTCAGTATCTAAAGAATACAATTGATCTGGAGGTATTTTATTCACATCGGCCTGATTGTCATTTTTTTTAAATAACAATGGAGCTCACAGCTGTATAATATAGAAATTGAACTGTTGCAAAACCCATAAATGAATATCGCATCTGCATATATCACATTACTAGAATGGTAAGGCATTGTCTCCATTTTCTTGCTTTTGAAAAGAATCAGAATTTGACACTTCTAACCCGGACACACTCACTTATTTTGGCGGAAAAACGAGACTGCTCAGAGTAACAAGTGAACTGGCCTGTTCCATCCTCCCCATATGCATACCCCTCTGACACACCGTACACCAGAAGTGGCCAACTACGGACCCCAGGCCGAACGCGGCCCCCAAAAAGATTTAATTGTTTAGGCTGCTTGCCATAACTCCCCTACAATTTACCATAATTATTGTACAATTACATTTGACCATCCGTACAATAAACGATACCATATGCATGATATGCGATAATTTCCGATATTTGTCAAATGATCTGGAAACGTGCGATAATTTGAAAATTTTCCTACCAATGGAAAAATAAATAAATAAATGCGTGAATTGTGTTCTCTCTCTATCTCTCTGTGTCTCTCTTTTTCTCTCTCCCTCATTGAAATCAGTGGTAAAGTTTTGAAGGCTGGGAACCTAGACATGTTTTGGAGCATAAGCTGTGTTTTTGTTAAGTTTGTTTCATGTTGTGGACAGGCCTGGACCTATCTAACTGCAGATGAACACTCTAAAACCATGAGTGGTCAAAAAGAGAAAAAGTTGATAGCGAGTGCCGATTTTATAAAAAAGAATGGACAACAAAATATTTCTTCAGTGAAGTGCGTTCTAAAGCCGCATGTTTGATTTGTAAAGGGAATATTGTGGTATTCAAGGAGTATTATATCAACCATCACTTTTCTACCAGGCACACTATGCTAGTAACTTTTCCAGTGATGAGAGGGCTGCCACTGTTACAAAGTTAGCAACTAGCTCACAGGTTCAGCATAACATTTTTACCTGTCAACCCACAATTCAGGGGTCATGCACAAAGGAAAGCTATGTACTGGCATACAAGTTGGCAAAGGCAAGGAAGCCATTCTCTGGTGGAGAATTTTTGAGACTGCTGCAGTTCTATTTCCGGACATCGTAAGCAAATTCGAGAATCTCAGTCTGTCTTGAAGAACAGTGACTCACTGCATAGTGATAATTGATGATGAATCGTCCAAGAGAGTAGATTCTTTTGTGTTGTTTTCTTTAGCTTAGGACGAGAGCAATGACATAAAGGACACTGCTCAACTCTCAATCTTTATCAGAGGGATTAACAAAAGTTTTGAAATCACAGGAATTTCTAGCTATGGAATCCATCAAGGGCACAACACGAGGAGTGGATTCGTATGAGAAGGTGTTAGGGGTCATCGAGAGGTTAAAGCTACCATGGAGTAGACTTGTCAATGTCACCACAGATGGATTGCCAAATTTAACAGGAAAAAACGTTGGAATGCTGGAAAGAATTCAGGATAGGTGAAATAAGAAAGGATTGAGTTGGAGATAACTTTCCTACACTGTATAATCCACCAGCAGTCCCTGTGCAATTCTGTTTTGCGTTTTGATCACCTAGTGAAGGTGGTTGTAAAATTCAAGAACTTTATTTGGGTGAGAGGTCTTAACTCTCGACAATTTATTAAAATGATTGAAGAAACTGACGCTGACCACCACGACTTACTTTACAATTCCAATTTTCGTTGGTTAAGGTTGGGGAAAGTATGCCAGCGCGTATGGGAGCTCAGAGAGGCCAACGAGCCATTTTTTGGAGTTAA
This sequence comes from Macrobrachium rosenbergii, assembly GCF_040412425.1. NCBI lineage: Eukaryota > Metazoa > Arthropoda > Malacostraca > Decapoda > Palaemonidae > Macrobrachium > Macrobrachium rosenbergii. The sequence continues at coordinate 5,922,986 of NC_089783.1, read as the reverse complement.
TGAGGAAAGTTCAAGATTTCTCTGGGTTTTGTATTGACGATTGGCTGTGTGATTTTGCATTTCCTTTGGATGTCTTGTCACACAGGAACGAATTGAACGTGAAGCTTTCAAAGCCAGCCTGACTGTTCTCACGACAGATCATGCAAAAATCGTTTGCTCATTTTCCCACACAGGAGACGATCACAGAATCCTCATGGCATGCAAGTAAATATGACAAACCGCTGAATGACCTCCATGCAGAGTTCTGCCATAGTTTTCTGATTTTCAGAAGATCGTAAAGTTGCTTCAGCTTGTGTCATGTCGCCTGTCTCTCGACTATGAAACAGCACCAACGACCTTCAGTTGGAACTTGATAGACTTGCAGTGTGACTCTGTTTTAAAGGAGAAATTCAACACTGTGAAAGTGGATGCGTTTTATTCCTCGCTGAATGAGGCCAAGTTTCCAAAAACCCGACAGGTAGCACAGAGGTCAAAAAATGATGTCACAGAGCCCAGCTCACTGATGAACAATTGGGACCTGTCCTGTGAATTGTCACAAGTAATATGACACCAAACTTTCATGCCATTGCAAAAAGGGGTGACCAAGTGCACTCATTAAAATTTAACTAACAGATGCTCGCTATCGCTCTCATTTGCTAGTTCCCATATCCATACCCATACCCATATCTGCACCACACCCATATCAATACTCATATCTGTACCACACCCATGCCAATATCCATATCTATTTCATAGCCATATATATATATATATATATATATATATATATATATATATATATATATATATATATATATATATATATATATATATATATATACATACATACATACACATATACATACATATATATATATATATATATATATATATATATATATATATATATATATATATATATATATATATAAGAGAATGTAATTTTTTTTTCGATTCTATACAAATCTGAACCCTTGACAGACCCAGACAAAATTTGGTACACATCCTCTGTCACCTAGAAAGTTGTATAACTCAAAATCGAACCCCTACCCTGTGACAGACATACAAGCACAGACAAAACAAATAAAATTTTCTTTTTTAGTCACATTTTCCTTCGGTGCTCAATTGGTCAATTCCCATTTTTCACCTGGCGCTCCAGCTTTTATTTCAGGCGCTGTCAGGCGTATGATTAACCTACAACAATAAATCCCCTATAACATCAATTTTTTATTGGAATTTACGTGAATTTTTATCATAATTTATGATTATAATTAATATAATTGTTTATTACATTGAAAACTTAAATCTATAATTTCTTTCTGTATCAAGCAAAGCCGTGTCCGTGCATGCGAAGTAATGCCTAAACCCGACGCTTTCAACCACCAGAAACCAAGGTATCATTCAAACGATTTGGAGCGAAATCTATCTCTATCTATGAGGTTTATTACTAAATTATTATCTAGAGATAAGAACAGTAATTTACGATGCAAAAAAAGTGGAAGGCAGCATCTGCATAAGGGACAGACAAAATAGTCGGCAATTTTGGTACATAAAATGTAGAAGTGGAGATGATATAACATTATACCTCAGATGATTCCATAACTCTCATACCTACTTCTTTGCAAGAGTAGACACCCATAAAAGGAATATATATCGAAAAATAACTGTTAATTTTACATATGCGACATCTGGCAACAGCTTCATCACGTGAAAAGCTATGATCGCTAGTCATATGCCCCTCCCTTTCATGCATATTTTTGAAGACGTTATATTATATAATAAGTGAATAAACACATTTCCTCTTTGCATACGGTGTTAAAATTGTCCTACACACGATCCTACGTCAGTATTACATGATCAACATCGTGCTGGATGAACAACACGTTCTTGGCAGCGCTGTTTAACTTTTGTGGGTGGAGCCTATTTCCTTGGGAAACACACACGTCTTATATATCAAAATCATTCATTCATCATCTAGCACTCATGGTTAAAACTATCAAAACCTGTTCAAAGGAATCATCTAAAATTGGCCATTACATGCGTGGCATGAGAATTACCTCCTCGAGGCTCTCTCTCTCTCTCTCTCTCTCTCTCTCTCTCTCTCTCTCTCTACTTTGGGCAGAAATGCGAATTCCTCATTAATTCGATCGTACCTTCTCAGTTTTAACTTTCGGAATTCGTTATAGCAACTGCCTCGTGACGTTACGGCGACGTATTTCGTTATATAGTCATTTGATCGGTAAATTTTTGCAATTTTGAAAACCAGGTATACATAATGACTAATTTTGCATTATAAGTGAAACTTTTTGTGCATAATACTTACTAAGCAAATATATTGCCTGTGTACCTCAAAATACTGGTATTAAACATTTTCTTACCTGAAACATGATTCACCGATAAAGTATAGCCACATTTTTTTTTTTTAAATAAAGGAAAAAGAATAACTTACTTTTTTGCTTAACTAAAGGAAGTTCAAGGTCCCTTCAAACACGGAACCCCTGAATTTATTTTTAACTCTGTAAAAGAAAACTATTGAGATGGCTTTGTCTGGCCATCCTCGCTTTTTTTCTGTCCGCCCTCAGATCTTAAAATCTACCGAGGCTAGATGGCTGCAAATTGATATGTTGATCATCGACTCTCCAATCATCAACATACCAAATGGCAGCCGTCTAGCTTCGGTAGTTTTCATTTTATTTAAGGTTAAAGTTAGCCATGATTGTGCGTCTTTTAGCACTATAACACGGGCCACCACCGGGCTGTGGCTGAAAGTTTCATGGGTCGCGGCTCATACAGCATTATACCGAGACCACTGGAAGATAGATCTATTTTCGACGGCCTTAAAAAACTCGATTGCGCCGAAGAGACTTCGGCGCATTTTTTGCTTGTTTCTCTTAGCATCACTCTTGTCAGTTTTCTTGACAGATGGAGCCTCCAGTGAGCTGTTCTTAGAGTGAACTTTACAATATGAATGGCGTTTGCTTTAGTAGGTAAGTGGTATGCCTGAAAAAGAGAACTATTTGGGTGACACAAAATATAAGTAGGACTGAGGATGCAGCAGAAAACTGAATAGAAATACTATTTTTTATTAAGGAGTTTTCTATTTCCTTACTGCCGATTTGAAATGAATTGGAAGTTAAACCCTGTCATTCTTTCTCTCAGTTTATTGCTTTTAAACTTTTCTTTTTGCGAAGAAGCAATAATTGGGTTTGAGAACTTGTGATTTTTCATATAAGAAAACATTGTAGAAGCGGGATGAGTAAGAGACAGCGCCTGGGTACTTAATGATTTATTGTCAGAAATTTCTGACTAGACATTAGCTTCCGCGAACGGCAAGGTAGCATCTAACATCATAGGAAGAAAAGCATAATTTTATGGTCAGGTGTGTTTTTTCACACCTGGAAAGCAGTTAACAGTCCTTTGTACAATATACGGAGAATTCTCCATTACATGGTTTGAAAGCTTAGGAGTTTTGTATTTACAGATGTTTTTGGTTTACAAATGATACGTCGAAGGTTCCTGAAAATACATGGAAATCACTGGTTCAGCCGTCCGTCTTTGATTTGTGTTTTCTGGGGAAAAGCGGTGGTCTGGTTGTTGTTTTGGACGGCGGATGCCTGAGGCCTACAACATAAAGCTGAATTGAAAAGAAATCAAATTCTTAATCGAATTTTCATGCAAGAAGTAATCAAATTATATATTGAATGGGTCGTTCTGATGGACTACTGCTACTACTATCATTGCTTCTACTCCTGTTAATACTACTACTGCTTCTACTAATGATAAAGATGATAATAAAGATGGCGTTACATATTTCTAAAAAGCACAGTGGCTGAATATATATATATATATATATATATATATATATATATATATATATATATATATATATATATATATATATATATATATATATATATATATATATATATATATATATATATATATATATATATATATATATTATATATATATATATATATATATATATATATATATATATATATATATATATATATATATATATATATATATATATTTTATTTATTTTTTTTTTTTTTTTTTTTAATTACTCCAGAGGTCAACTGTTTCATCGAAATTATTAACAGTTTTGAAAATTAGTCAGTATCTACTGAGCATTTAAATATACGTCTACAGTAGTGCTCCGAGTCAAATCATCACCGAAAATTCCTAACAAGCAAAATGAAAATATAATAACATAGATAACAAATAAACTTATAAATATGCTATGACTCAATCCATATTGGAGATATTTTCCGAAACAAGTGAGGCCTATGATATATTTCCTGCATTAAAAGGACGCTTGTTACTTTTATCTTTATTAGATCATGATGTAGAAAACTCTGGTAAGAAAGTTGGCCTTGATTTCTTATCTCCTTTGTTATATACGAAAGAAAACAAGTAAAATATGTGCCGAAGCTTCTTCGGCGCAATTGAGTTTTCTGTTCAGCGCGTAATCAAGGCCACCGAAAATAGGTCTATCTTTCGTTGGTCTCGGTATAATGCTGTATGAGCCGCAGCCCATGAAACTTTAACTACGGCCCGGTGATGGCCTATCCTATATCGTTGCCAGACTCACGATCATGGCTAACTTTAACCTTAAATAAGCTAAAAAAAAAAAAAACCGAGGCTACAGGATTGCAGTTTGTTATGTTTGATGATTGGAGGGTGGATGATCAACATACCAATTTGCAGCCCTCTTAACTGAGTAGTTTTAAAGATCTGAGAGCAGACAGTAAAAGCGTGGACAGAATAAAGTGAGGAAGGACAGACAAAGCAGGCACAATAGTTTTCTTTTACAGAATACTAAAACTCCTTCCTTGATATTATCCCCTTAGTTAGATATTTATAAGGGTGCGTCTATTCAAAGCTATACAGGGAATATATTTATTTCTGGGAGCGTATATGCTCTTGCTACGTGGCGAAAAATTTTCTCATAATTTCCGTTTAATACGGCATATTGTGTTTAGTCGGGAAATGAATTGATACTAGGGATACAAAATGAATAGAGCCTTTTTACGTATTAAAGATACGCTGCTCATTTCATAGTCGTGAAAATAAGTAATGGAATGAGCAGCGTATCTTGAATAAGAAAAAAGTTCCATTCTTTTTTATCGACAGTATCAGTTCATTTCCCGACTAAGCACAATATACCGCATTAAACTGAAATTTTAGGAAATTTTTTCGCTACACTGTAAGAAGCATATACACTTCCAGAAATATATGTACACATTCTCTGTATAGTTTTGAATAGACACACCTATTTAGATTTCTAATAAAGGGGAAAATATCAAGGAAAGATATTTTTCTTTCTTATATGACAAAGGAAATTATATCTGAATGAAAATTTCCTTACCAGAGCGTTCTATATCATGACCTAATGAAGACAATAGTAACAAATGTCTCATTAATTCTGAAAATATATCATACCTGTTTCAAAAAATATTTCCAACATGGATTGAATCAAAGCATGTTTATATGTTTATTTTCTTTATCTATATTTTTCTATGTTTGTTTTCCTCGTTTGGAATTTTCGGTGATGATTTGCCTTGGAGCACTGTAAGCATATTCAGATGCTCAGTATATACTAATTATCTAAAACTGCCTAATAATTTCAAATGAAACCTTTGAAATTGAGTAATATATATATATATATATATATATATATATATATATATATATATATATATATATATATATATATATATATATATATATATATATATATATATATATATATATATATAAAGATAAAATCCACGAAGGAAACGGAAACACTGGAGTGCTGCAAGGCCTTTCGACACTTACGTCCTTTACTTAGCAGACTGAAGAAATATAAAAGTAAGTTTACAAAGAAAGCTCATATAAATGACAGATGGGTATTATAAAGGAAACATATGTACCTGGAATCCAACACAATTGAAGAATTAGTAGAACTGCCAAAACAGGGTTAAATATTTAAGAGGTTTTACAAAGGATTAGGATCAACCGTTCAGAAGCAGGGACCAGGACAATTGAAAGATTATACAGGGTCGTGACTGACCACCCAAAAAATATTAGTACAACAAAATAATTCTCTCTTTTGTAAACAATAATAATTTGTGCAAGATGAACATTTTTACAAATAAAAAATTATATTAAACATACGGATACATAGAAAATATATATCAAGTAACTAACTTGTAATTAAGTCAGTGATTTTATCTTTTATGTCATTCTTGAACATTTTTCTAATACAGGGGTCCAAATAATACATGTCAGGGCTAAGGTTAAAATTACAGCCGGAAGTAAGCTGGATAATTTCCCTGTTTGCTATAAGAAAAGCTTGACTGACCTTATAAAAGACAAAACAATCCACATCACAAAAGCTGATAAATCGAATAGTATTGTAATTTTAGATCAAGTTGACTACATATCACGTATGCAAGCCCTACTGGATGATGATACGACATACAAAAACTAGCAAAAAATCACCCTGATCAAGTCATAAAAAGTTTCAAGAGCACAGTGAAAAAAATCCTTAAAGATAAAAAAAGAAGTGATAGGTCAGTTGTCAGTAAAATTTCCCTCGTTACCTTACTTATAAGAACACACAAAGAAAACAATCCTATGCAGCCTATTATCAGTACTGTTGGCTCAATATCATATAAACTTTCGAAATATATTACCAAGCTCTTGTCTCCGTTACTTGGAACCATCTCAGATTCTCACGTATATAATTGTCTAGATTTAGTTGATAAATTAGACAAAATCACTTTTTGCCCCACTGATAGATTTGTTATTTTTGATGTTTGTTCTCTTTTGCTAAAGCCCCTATAGATTCTATTTTAGAGCATCTTAGTAATGAATTAATCCATCACGAATTACCTGTACCTGTAAGTCATATTATTTCTCTCACTAGGTTGTGCATTTGTGATTGTAAGTTTATATTCAATGGTGCCTTTTACCAACAAATATTTGGTATGACAATGGGCAACCCTTTATCCCCACTCCTCTCAAACTTGTACATGGAATTCTTTGAAAAACGATATATACCTAATATCTTTTATACTCCTTTAAAGTGGTATAGGTATGTTGACGATATTTTAGTTGTTTTGCCTGCTGGTATTGATGTAAATGATTTACTCTCTAATTTGAATAACCAGGTACCATCCATTAAGTTTACGTTAGAATTAGAAAAAAAGACAATTGCCTCCCTTTCCTAGATGTTTTAATACATAGAGAACCCTTTCAATGCAAATTCAGTATTAATAGGAAACCAACCAACAGCTTAACTTATGTCGATTTTTTATTCAGGCCATCACCTTAGCATCAAAATATCAATTTTTTCCTCTATGTTTTACGAGCCTTGCGCATTGTCAGTCCCCAGTATTTGGATCAAGAAGTTGAATACATAAGAAAAATAGGGGCAGATTTATGTTATCCTTCACATATACCAGATGTTTGTTATAACAAAGCCCACAAAAAGTTTTATGGTGAAAGTAACATAAAGAAAGAAACCCCTAAGAACATTCTTAGCTTGCCTTATTTTAGTGGTTTTGAAAACATAAAATCATTGTTAAAGCCTCGTTTTTTCTTATAATACCACACACAAAAGAATGTTAATAAAACATAGCCCTAAAATTCCATGTTTGGACTGCCCCTCTTTTTATATTGGCCAACCTAGCGAAGATTTAGATGTACGAATTAAGCAACATAAGTATTCAGTCAAAACTGGACAAGCATCCAATGCTATATTCGTTCATTAGAGATTAACGTCATCTCTCGCAAGAAACTGACAGTCACCACTCACAGAGATTAGCTGATCAGTCTGCGTCCCAGACTAATTGGGAATCATGGAGTTTTTTGGGGGGTTTCCCACAAAAAAAATAAAATGCGGTGTGACAAAAGACCCAGTTCACGACTGGCAGCTGCGTCTAAACTGGGAGTCCTTCAACTGTCCTCCTGCCCCTCTCGCTAGTTATTTACAGTATTAATTGACTTTTAATCCTTATTCGAGATTAAACTGAATCCTAATAAGGCCAAATATTTATAAGTTATGCACATAGATTATGTAGGTATGTATGTATATTATGTGCATAAAAAGGTTATATATCTGTCGATGACTACCTATCCTCTAAATATCTGGTCTGGTTAATGAAAAGTGCACTATTTTATTCAAACGTCCCATAGACACAAACCCAACTCAACAAAGTAACATTTACAATAAACAAAAGTTATATCAGTGCTTGCGCTGGGTTTCCATGGACATCGGAACAGCCTATCCAGTCAAGTAGAACTTAGCGCTTAGGATATATATATTAGATTAAGAGC
>NC_089783.1:5909676-5912176 GCF_040412425.1 Macrobrachium rosenbergii | reverse complement strand
CATTATTACACCTGCATATAACATAAAACCCTGTATATGAAAAAATTTTCCACATTTCACCAGTGATCAGAAATACAGAAGATTTGGTATTATTTTTTTTTATATAATCAGGAGTTTCTCTGTTTTATAAAGCATAGTTTGGAGCAATAAAGATACAAGTTAATCAACTTATTACTCACAGGTATAATTTTTTTTTTTTTTTAGTACATGTTAAACAGCGTATAGGAATTAAAATATTTTTCATTATTCATATAAAACAAGCTGTTTCATTCCTCAATAATATGGATTCTTCACCAGATACTTCTCGGCAAGATAATAAAATTGGTTTGTGTTTTGGTTGGTTCGTGTTAAATGTTCTTTCGTAACACATTACCACCAATGCATCCAATGCCGTGTGACGTTAAAGGCCGTCGAGATATTTCACCACTCATGTCTCAGCTCACTGACAGTCTCTACTTTTCAACCGAGTAGGTCAGGTTCTTCCAGCTCCCTTAGTGCCCACATATATCCCGCTGACACTATCACATACTTTACGCTGTGTGGTGTTACGAAATAATAAAATGAATCATGTGAGGCAATAAAAGTATACCTAAATGATTTTGTCGATTTCATAATAAAGTTTTTAAATGAGTATTTTGAGTCAGATAGCACATTAGAGTGAGAAAGGGTAGCGCAAGTTCCATTTCTTCATAAAGAACAGTTTGATTAAAACTTGATCCAAGTCTTTACTCATAAGGAAATACTTTTGATCGAACGGGATACAGGAGTAATACTCACTCAAGATCTTAGGCTTAGCCATGCTGGCACATAATATACATTAATGAGAGAAAAGAGAGTGGTAACAAACATATATATATATATATATATATATATATATATATATATATATAATATATATATATATATATATATATATATAAACATTAAGCTAAAAATGTCATTTTAATATCCAATTCGCTCTATCCTGGATAATAATATATATATATGTATTATAATATATATATATATATATATATATATATATATATATATATATATATATATATATATAATGAAGGGCAATTACTATTGGTAAGTGGTTCGTCATCTCACGGGATCAGAACCGATGACACGAGAACAACGACGTTTAGTGAAGCTCCTTAGACCACCCTGCTATCAAGAGAGGTATAGGGTGATACCGACTCTGCTGTACAAATCACCGTCAAACACAGGTATTTATACTTAGCTTCGGTATCAACCCACCTACACCATGACAGCCAATCGGTGCACGAGGCTATTTTTATGAACTAATTTTTCTTTCACATCACTGTGATTTTATATACACACACATCAAGGTACAAATGTCGTTTAATGTCCAGTTCGTTGCTGTATGAATATTATACGATATATATATTATATATATATATATATATATATATATATATATATATATATATATATATATATATATATATATATATATATATATATATATATATATATATATATATATATATATATATATATATTTTATTTATATATATATATATATATATATATATATATATATATATATATATATATATATATATATATATATATATATACAGTATATATATTTATACTTTTGGAGGGATTCATTATAATTGATAATTTGTTCATCACTTCACGGGATCAAACTGATGGCACGAGGACCAACGACGTTCAATGACGCTCCTTAAGCCACCCTGCTATCAAGCAAGGTATAGAGTGATACTGACGTTGCTGTACAAATCCCCGTCGAACGCAGGTGTTTGTTAAATTAAGTATAGCTTAGTTTAACCAGACCACTCAGCTGATTAACAGCTCTCCTAGGGCTGGCCCGAAGGATTAGACTTATTTTTACGTGGCTAAGAACCAATTGGTTACCTAGCAACGGTACCTACAGCTTATTGTGGAATCCGAACCACATTATGCCGAGAAATGAATTTCTATCACCAGAAATGAATTACTCTAATTCTTCACTGGCCGGCCGGAGAATCGAACGCGGGCCCAGCACAGTGCAAGCCGAGAACGATATCGACCATCCAATGAGGAACTGCAGGTGTTTGTACTTAGGATCGGTATCAACCCATCTCCACCATAACAGCCGATTGATCGTTTTGAAACAAATAGCTCTTTCTGTGAATGAATATTTTTATCACATCACCATGATTTTTTTATACTCAAACATTAAGCTACAAATGTCGCTTAATATCCAGTTCACTGATCGTCAGTGGTTCTTGTGTCATGGGACCAATACAATCTAGACTTTTATCATTTATTTTTATCTGTCTATTATATATATATATATATATATATATATATATATATATATATATATATATATATATATATATATATATATATATATATATATATATATATATATACATATATGAAAACTTATATATGGAATTTTTGAAAAGTTGGCAAAAATATTAAACATCATAATCCCATGCAATGTAACATGGTTTGGGTATGTTGACGACATAATTTGTGT
>NC_089783.1:5894676-5907176 GCF_040412425.1 Macrobrachium rosenbergii | reverse complement strand
TACTTGAAGGCACCATACACTCCATCAAATAAAAACTGGAGTTGCTCATTTGAGAAAGCGTTAAGTCTGATGTCTGGTCTTGAAAAAGTTACAATTTCCATTTATTTCGTTTGTAAAACACACACATACATACACACAAAAAAACAAACACACATTTTTTATGTTGTTCTATTCTCTTTTCCAGCGCTTGACCTGTTTGGCCAATATAAAAGTTGTCACAAGACTTACATGGAATTTTATATAAACACCCTTTAGTGTTGTCGGGAGGGTTCTTGATAAGTACATATTTCATTGTTCTTAAATGCGACATTAACACCAAAATTCTTAAGAAGATGGGGCATATATTTCATATTATTATTATATGGCAGTACAAGCAAAATTTTTATGTTGTAAGGTTCTTTTTGATTTTCATACATAGTCTTTTTTTTTGCCACTTCTAGTGCATTCTTTAATACACTGTCGGGATAGTTCAAATTCTTGCCTGGATGACTGATCTTACCTATTTCCTCATCAGTATGTTCAGGGCTACATACACGTAATGCTCTTAAAAACGTAGATGAAAAAACTGATTTCTTAATCTTATTGCTTTGCGAGGAATAGAAATGTACATAGGAAGAAATATTAGTAGGTTTTCTATACACTCTATATTTAACCCCATTACTATTTCTGCATATTAGGACATCCAAAAAGGGTAAGCACCCATCATTTTCCATTTCCATAGTGAATTTAATTGATGGTACTAATTGATTCAACTTGGCAAAGAAGTTTTTTACATCTTCATTCACTGGCCATGCACAAATTATGTCATCAACATACCTGAACCATGATACACTGCGTGATATTATGTTGTTTAATACTTTCTTTTCAAAAACTTCCATATATAAATTACTTAACACTGGAGATAGAGGGTTTCCTATTGCCAAACCAAAATTTTGAAAGGTTTGCCATCAAATTTAAATTTACATTCTTTCACACATAATTTAATCAGGTCAATTAAAGTACTTTTAGAAAATGGGATATCCAGCTGTGTGTTCTCTAATAATTCCGATAAAAGCTCCGGCAGATCAACAATTGGCACATTTGTGAATAGCGATACTACATCAACCTAACAAGCCTGGATTCACTATTAATCTGTACACTATTTAGTCTATTTATCAAGTCTACATTATTCTTGATATTAGCATTTGAAATAATACCTACCAATGGGTTGAGGATATCCACTATGTACTTCGCTAGATTGCAAGAAGCTGAACCAACTGAGCTGATAATTGACCTGGCAGGAAAGTTTGTTTTGTGGGTTTTTATTGTACCACACATATACGGTAGCGACGGAGAGGTCACACAACTTTATAACTCATTTTTTTTGTGATGAGAGGCCCTTATAATGCTGAATACATGTATTAAACACAAACACACACACACTCATATATATATATATATATATATATATATATATATATATATATATATATATATATATATATATATATATATATATATATATATTTATATGTGTGTGTGTGTGTGTGTGTGTGTGTGTGTGTGTGAGACATTCAGCATTAGAAGGGCCTCTGCCACAAAAATTATATATATATATATATATATATATATATATATATATATATATATATATATATATATATATATATATATATATATATATGTGTGTGTGTGTGTGTGTGTGTGTGTGTGTGTGTGTGTGTGTGTGTGTGTGTGCGTGTGAGGCATTCAGCATTAGAAGGGCTTCGCCCCCCCAAAATTGAGTTATAATCATCAAAGTTTTGGAAATTTAACCTTCGCTAATTTCTTTATTTTTTCAGGATACATAATTGAAATTTGTATGAGATGAAGTATTTGTGATTTGAAATGGAATAGTGTGCATAAAAAAAATTAGAGTTCAATCCCATACACTTTTTTGGGAAAAAATAGGGGTTATTTAAAGCTAAAATTATGATATTTTTGCAGTATTTCCAACATTTTGATAACTTATTATATTTAAATATTGTTTGTAATGCTTATGACATATAATCATTACGTTTTTACTGCAAACAATTCGTACAAGTAGCGGCAGCAATCACGGGAATTGTTTACAATCCACGAGGGAGGCTGAAACTATGGGCGCTCGCTACCCTGCCCAGCAACCCGACGTTCCAGAGGGGTCATTCTGTTTTACGAACCTCCTCTCGGTTGCTACTACTGGCCAGAAGGGTGAAAATCATACTCAAAATGAAGGATAATTTAAGCTGTTTTTGTATGGCAATGGCCTCCCACAGCTTCCCATGTGAAAGTTAGATATGTTGGCCAGCTGATCAGGCGATAGACGCCATTTTCTAAAGTTGTGGCAAGAGGCCTTTCTAATGCTGAACGCCTTATATATATATATATATATATATATATATATATATATATATATATATATATATATATATATATATATATATATATATATATATATATATATATATATATATATATATATATATATATATATATATATATATATAGAGCCTCGATGGCTCAGTCGGTTACAGCAGCAGCCGGACTTCGTAGAGGTCTGTGGCGCGGGTTCAAACCCCGCAGCCGACTGATCAGAGAGGCAGACACTTTGCTATCCGTGTAGACATCCAGGATTATATATATAATCAACGGATAGGTTTGCTTAAAAAGCAAATGGATGTTACAGACTAAATACACACACAAAACAAAGCCACTACAACACCTTCTAAAAACATAACAAACATCTCACACGTCTCGAACTCTCGCCATACCCGCGCAATAACTTCTCGCTGCTGGGAAGAAAGGGCGTTGGGTCGGGTATGATACATGAAACATACGTACCGGGGTCTAGCGATGTCAGGCAGGGCAGCCGATCGAGACCACAGGTCTACCCCAAAGCCAAATCAAAAGTCCTTCAAAAGAAGGCATCGTGCTTACCCCATACAAAAATGGGAATAAAAGCACGTTTAAAAGAAGAAGAAGAAGAAGATATATATATATATATATATATATATATATATATATATATATATATATATATATATATATATATATATATATATATATGTGTGTGTGTGTGTGTGTGTGTGTGTGTGTATGCATATATATATATATATATATATATATATATATATATATATATATATATATATATATATATATATATATATATATATATATATATATATATATATATGGCAGGATTGCTCACTTGCAAGAATCTTGAGGGAAATACCAGACAGTGGTGGTGAAGATAGATCTAATAGTATTGGAATTAGAGCAAACTTTTAGGAATTATCCAACACAACCTTCTTCAAGGGTTGAGCTTTATGTGCCCCCAAGGAACACACCTGGGGTAGGTAGTTGTTCCCTCTGCCTAAATCTCAAAATTTAATTAAGCTCACACTGAGTTTTCCTCACTTTACTGGCCATAGACCTTTACCTTTATCTGCAGATATGCGCCAACAACAGCACCTGAGCAACATACGAGGCCTTTTAAGGCAACAGCAGCCTCCACCATGAGTTCAGTCTACTCTCAAACACGGGAACCTCTGCCCGATTGATGATCGAGTTGTGTGCTGGTTGAAGTCACTTTCCCACACTGGATTGATGGAGCCAACTACTGGAAACTGCCCAAGAGAACTTGGATTATGTCTACGTAGAGTTGTGTGTGTGCCATCAATAACATGAAGCAAAGACGGTACATGCCCCATAATGGAATTGGTTGGCCAGTGTCTTTTTCTTTCACTCTTTTTTATCATTTCTCTATTGTATTTCAGTGTTCAAATAAATTCTTTGCCTCTTCAACTTCAACTTGAACAGTGACTTATTATTCCCAGTGCGTGATTCCTTAAGCAGTGCATAACGTAATTCATCCCCTTGCCAAGAAGTGAGTAAAGCCAAAGAATTCCCTCCAGTTGTTGCATTAACTCATTTTAGAGAGCTATCCCTTCGGCAGTAGTCTTACTGGAATTATTTCTCATCCAGGAGTGTTACCAGTGCAAGTTACCTACATAGCCATTCCACTGTGCTTCTGATTACCTGAGGAAGCCAACCGTACCGAAGCAGATATCGTTGTATGGACGTTTGGGTTTATGGGCTACTTGCAAGTGGCCATTTACATGTACCCTTGTGGCTAGTAGATGTACATTCGATGTGTTATTCATTCAATCACTCAGTAATTGCTGTTGTGTTCCTTTTTCATTTATTTTAGTGAGATTGTCCAACTTTTCCACAGTTAAACTTATCATATTGTGTGCATAAATGAGATTGTCCAACCTTTCCACAGTTAAACTTATCATGTTGTGTGCATAAATAACAAATTCGTATTAGGGAAGTGTTAGCAAATTAGATAGGGAACATTGCATGTTGTAAACCTTGCATGAAATTAGCTACACATGAGCGGTAGTAGCCAAAACAATAGTTATCTGTGATGTAGTAGCCCAGACTTAGCTAGCTGTGATCAGTAATAGCAGAAAATTAGCTGGGTGAGCTTAGTGCTTGTAATTCAAATGAAAAGTGTGCAATTTCTCTTCAAGTAGGGCCGTGTAATTTCATAACCACGATAGTAGAATATACCCCGATTGGAAACTCGCCCAACTCACCTCGCTTCACCGCTAGACTCGTTCACATTTTAAATTTCATCAATCAGAGAGATTAGTTGCATTTTTCAGTATCATTAACATAACATCTGTTCTGACCTAACTTGCATAGAATAGACTAGTATACCTGAATCTGAGTCTCATATTAAATGAGAGGTTCGTTGTTTTATTCTTTTTGTATGCATACATACATTTTCATACATTCCACTGATCACCAAACATGTGTGCACGATTTGGCCTTGAACTGTCATAACAAGACGGCCATCTTGGAGCCGCAGTCAGCTGTTAGAAATGTCGACATGAGCAACCCTGAACTGTCATAACAAAGCAGCCATCTTGGAGTAACTGTCATCTGTCAAAATGCGCCACTGCACTGTCATTTCCTTCATAATATGCACTGCTTTTATATTTTCTTAAGTTAATTGCCATCACTGTAACAGAAGCCTTTTCACTTTAGCGAAACGAAAACACACCCTTATTGTTATTACCTGAGAGTGTAGTTATTCTTCATTTGTAAAAAACGCAAACTTTACATATTCATTCTTACACTATGTTCACTCAAATTTTCAGTAGAGGGAGAATTTCAATATCCTTAACCAAAGTGGCATTCTTTTACTAAAACTATAGGAAGCATGATTAGTTAACATTTGGTTATAAACTCAATATAAATATAACTTGTCATATAAAAATCGATTACTGCGAGTTAGCAGACCGGAATTGACGTATCAGGTATTAATCTCTGGAATCACGTCTTTTATGAGGCCACTGTCCTGCGAGTGTTGATTTTCCGCTGCACCTTGGACAAGGGAATCTAATTGTTGCTTCAAGTAAAACAAACTCATTTAATGTACGAGGTAGCCATTGTACTGGAATTTTTCAGTCTTAAATATATCCCAACTGTGAAATTTATGAACTCATTCTTAGCCTGTACTTAATTACCATTGCGTTTATTGTGCTAATTTGATTTTCATTTTTTTATGTGTTGCCCACACTGCTTATTCTCATGGCATTGTTCCACTGAGTGTTTATTTGATTAATTTCACTTTGTTCTAGTTGGAAAACACCTTTGCTCCATGTTACCATTGTTTCCATGGGCAAGTTAAGTATTTTCTATGTTTTCATACACAAACTTACATATGTGATCATCTACTACATGCCATTTAATTAATTGCATTAAGCACTTAGCCTATGCATGATTGGCTTGACTATTGGTCGTCTCATGCAAACTTAACCAAACTGTTCTTCGTGAACCAATCTTACTGTTCTTTGTAACAGTCCACCGTTCCTCGTGAGCCAATCCGCATATTTTTGTGCCTTGCAAACCTATTAATTGTACTTATGTCCCTTTGAATCTTTCAGTTCTTTGGAACTTAATCACATCTGCGTGTAAATCTCATAGTGTGTTATATCTCTGTTCTTCAGAAGCACTTTGCACATTTAATACTGTGTCATCCTTATTACAAGGCACTCCCATTCCAGTCACAAGTATCACCATTCCTGAAGGACGCTTTCATTCCAGTGGAGCCTTCTAAAGCCCACTTCCATATTTTGAATATACTCTGCCAGTTCAGAGTGCCATTTCCACTCCACACAATTGTTTGTGTGGCCATCCTACAATTTTGAACACATTTTTTGGGAATCAGACCTCATTCTAACCATTAGTATACATGTCTGCTGAAGAGTACAAAACATCTATGGAGGTAAGGAAAAGTACAACATCAAAGGAAGAACAGCTAATCCAGTGGGTTCAGGATCAAATAGCTGCCACTAAAAAAGCCAGAGAAGAAGAAAGAGTATGAATCGCAGTTGGAATAGCTGAGACAAAAAGAGAAGGAGAAGCATGCAGAAAAGGAGCGCCAAGAGTGAATAGAAAGGGAGGAGAAGGAGCTACAATATCAATTAGCCTTGAAGAAAAAGGAAGCTGAAATAGAACGAGCCAAACAGGACAGTGCCATGGCACTGGCCCAACACTGATTCGAAAATACTGCACCAGTCTCCACGCCTTTCATTATCTCAAATATAAGCCACCTCATACCTAAATGGAATGAAGCAGAGCCAGAGGGATGGCTGGACTAAGTAGAAACCCCCTTCTCTGAGTACAGTCTGACTGAAATTGAGAAGGCAAAATAAGCCACCTCATACCTAAATGGAACGAAGCAGAGCCAGAGGGATGGCTGGACCAAGTAGAAACCCCTTCTCTGAGTACAGTCTGACTGAAATTGAGAAGGCCATGCTTATCGCAAAACACATGACCGGAAAGGGTCAGGAAGCCTTAAATTCCTTAGAAAATGACGATAAGGGAAGCCTTAATGCGATCAGGAAGGCTGTTGCAATCACATATGAGATTATACTTGAGCACCGGAGACAAAGATGACAAGGTCTTCCAAAGGAAATCGATCAAACATGGTCCGACTGGTCTTACAAAAAGTCCTGAGCCTGGTGGGTTGTGTCGACATTTTAGAGTGCAACAAATTCGAGGATATATTGAATTGAATGCAGCTTGAAGACTTTCTCTATTACACACCCAGACCCTTAGCCTTATACATTTGTGTGAAGCAGCCAAAACTATTCACTGAGTGCTGCCACATGGCTGATGCATACAAGATGTACCACCCATCCTCTGGCACTTCAAATAGTCACATAGTTTACCCTGACCGCACTACCTTGGTGGTCCGACCAAGGGACGGACCTTCTAATCCACCTGTATGTACTAATTGCAAAAGGGTAGGGCATTTAGAAGCCTGATGCAAACCCAAAGGGGGAACCATGTTAAAGCCCCTCTTTAATCAGAACTCCAGCCTACTCCCACCATAACTGCTCCTCGTAGAGATTACTGTAAAATTTGTCCCATATGTAAGGAATATGGGTATTCCTTGAATTTTAAGGATTGTCCCAGAAAGAACACTCCAACAATTGTTGCTCTAGTGGCGACACATTGACTCACTTTAGGACCCCCAGCTGTGCCCCTATTTATGTTGATTCTCCTTGAGGTGGTTATTGCACTCAACAGGTCTCACCTTTTGAAGACATTGGTGCTCATATCTCCCTCATAAGGAGAGACAAGGTACCCTATGTGGCCATTATTGAAGAAAACAAACCTGTAACTGTTGTAGGCATAGATAATTGGAGGCCCACACACCTGACAGTCCGATTGAGGGATACTAGACCCCTAAAAAGGGAGGATTTGTACGGTTGGAGTACTAAGTGAAATCCCTGGGGGCTGTGATCTCCTCATATGACAGGACCTGCCTTACCAGCCTCGTTCAGGGCCTCCCATGAGTCCTGCTTCCTGCAAGCCCCATCACGAGCTGATGTTAATTCTGGTCCTGCTGTTGAGCCGCTGCCAGTGCTTATGCCTGGCCAGCATAGTGCTCCAACCAGTCTGGTAGTTGAGTCCCCGTCAGAGACAGATGCTAGTACTTTTTAAAGTGTGCAAACTGGGATGTCCAGCACTCCTAGTCCCGAGACTGATGATGCCCCTCTCCAAGTCCAATGCCTGAGCCTGCCTTAGCACCAGTGCCAATGCACGATGCCAATCTCCCTTCAGGAGATCCTAATCTGGTCCCACTCTTAGCTACCAGCCTGGCACAACTACCAGGGTCTAGTCGAGAGCCAGCCCAAAGTTCAGTAGGATCTTTTCAGGATTCCCCTGACCACAACGAAAGCTCATCCCCAGCTGCAGCCTTGCAACCTGTGTCTAAGTTGGTCCTTGTAACCTGTGAGCCCCTCGCACCTGCATCCACCTCATCTACTTCATTACAGTCCCCAATAGACAAGTCTCTGGTGGACGACTCTCTGCAAGGAGTACTGTTTAACCTGTTAAGCGTCACCCACGTAATAATACGTTTACTGCGATCTACCAGCGCCTTCAACGGGATATTACGTTCAAGACTTTAACTCTGCTTTTCAAGCTGTCAGCCCCGTAATAATACGTTTACTCGTATGGAAAATGTTGGAACATCATTTGGTAACACTCTCAGAACACGTAAGATGTAATTGATGACTTATTTCCTCCCTGGCAACTCTTTTCAGCTGGTCGCTTGATGCCTAGATGACTATTTTTTTTTCAGTACGCTTCGGGCGTTTTCAGAGACAACATGGCTTTGACGTCGCTCTCAATGAATGTCACAAAGAGGAGGCGTATGTCTTCAGGTGAGATAAATCAAATCCTAGGCGAGGTGTCTGATACTGAAGACATATTTGATGATGAGAGCTCTAGTTCTGAATCCTCCATGATGAGGATATTGAAGAAACAAACTTTTCTTCCAATAGCGGAGGTGAAGATGACTTCTCATTGCCGAGTGACTTGACTCCGAGAGAGAGAGAGAGAGAGAGAGAGAGAGAGAGAGAGAGAGAGAGAGAGATCCCTTTACTTTTGTTGCTGATCCCGGCGTGAAATTTTCAGTTGAGGATAAAGAGAATCCATTAGAATTTTTGAGAAATAATTTGATGATGAAATCATTGATTGCCTCGTGAAAGAAACAAACAGATTTGCAAATCAGTTTCTAGATGAGAATGTAGAACATATGTCTCCACAATCACGAGTACATAGATGGATTTGTGTAGCCCCTGCTTTAGAGATTGGCATACAAAAGAATAATAGTGCATGTATGTACAACACTTTTCATTCAGTATTTTGTAGTCTTATGAAATAAAATAATAGTAGTAGTAATAGTTTTTTTATCCTATCATTTAATAAAATTCCTACTCTTAACTACAGTACGAATTATAAGCATAAAAATCAATATTAACTTTGAAAAACTATCATCAGTGATATGACCGCTAATTGCAAGAAAAAGCGTGACGGTACGTTAGCGGCGAGCTCATCCGGGGGGGACGCTTAACAGGTTAAGCTGGTCACTGATGTGGAAGCCAAACAACAATAGCTAGCTGACAAAGTTGGCACCACCGCTGTCCAGGTTGTCGCAGCAGCTGGGGCAGTAGCTGACTCAGTGCTTGTTTCGCCAGTGGCTTGCCTGTATTATTACCACGGTTTAGTTTGTAGCTGTTGAGGTTGTTAACCCTGTTGTGGTTGTGGAGGTTGTTAACCCTGTTGTGGTTATTGAGTTTGTTAATCCTGTGGTGTCGTATTTGTTAGCCCTGTTGAGATTTAATTATTGCATTTTGGCCCAGTTGTGGTTTTAAATGTTAAACCTGTTGTGGTTGCATTTGACCCTGTGATAGTTGGGTGTGTTTAACCCTTTTATGGTTATTTCTTATTATTGAAGCATAGTGTATTTATTGTGACAAAGCTCTCTCAATAATACGTGTCATTGTTTATTGTACAATTTATACCTTTTTGTTATGATTATTTCATTAACACTTCACTGTGAGGGCTTTACAAGGATAATGTATTTTTAACATTGTGTTTTTCATGTGACTGTGTTGGACATGTTGTTTTTACTGACTCATTTAGTAAATTTTGATGATGCATTCAAGATGGTCTTTTTGTATAATGAGTATTGTGAACGTGAGGTGTTTTGGCTTTTGCTGCCTCAGTTTAATGTAAATTACTGTCTCTGTTAAATGTAACTGTTGTTAGTTGTTTGTATTGTTTATTGCACTATACGCATTTATAATGTTTATTTTTATTATGGTAATTTCTGTACTGACTCCGCTATTTTTGGTGTTCATTTTATTTATTTGTATAAAGTGTACATTTTGTGAATAATAGATAAACCACACTTGACATTACTCTTACTAATATTTCACTTTCTAAACTATTCCCTATCATGGTTAGCTAGCTAACTGCCCTCACCCTTCTTTCACCCATCTTACCTATCAGCTAAAAAAAAAAAATAAAAAATAAATTAGTTTAAGGCAACCAATTTGTTTTGTCTAGCTCCTTCCTCCTTTGTCTGTCCAATTCTCTGTTAGATTTTCCAGTCCCATTCTTTTTATTTTAAAGAACCTGTAGAGCCAAAAAGTGGTTCATGACACCAGTTAAATATCTGCAGATGCCCTATTAAGTATTGGGACATTTAAGTTAAGTTAGCTAGCAAGCTCACTCCTCCTCAGGGGATAAATTAGAGTTATATCTTTTAGCCTATTCCCATTTGCTTGAGCAAGGACTCATTAAGGGAAGTACTTAATATAACCAATGCCAGTGGCTCACTAATGCAGACCTTCATGCCCAAAAGGGAGTGGACTGTGTACTTGAAGGGGAGCTCTTATGTTTTACGCTGCTGGATCACTCACTTATAAGAATCTTAAGGGGTGAAGACAGATCCACAAGTATTGAAGTGTGAGCAGAGTTTTAGGAATTATACAAATTAACCCTCTTCAAGGGTTGGGCTTTATGTGCCCCCAAGGGACACACCTGGGGTAGGTAGTTGTTCCTTCTGTCTAAATCTCCAAATTTAATTCAGTTCACACTGATTTTTCCTCACTTTACTGGCCGTAGACCTTTCCCTTAATCCGCAGGTATGCGCCAACAATGCCACCTGAAGTGATGCCCCAAGAAATATACAAGGCCTTATAAGGTGACAGCAACCTCCATCATGAGTTCAGTCTACTCTTGAATACGGGGAACCTCTACCCAATTAAGTATCAAGCCATGGGCTGGTGGAACTCGCTTTCTCTCCGTGAACTGATGGAGATAATTACCAGACACTGCCCAATATAACTTGGATAACGCCGACATAGAGCTGTGTGTGCCAACAGTAACAGGAAGCAAAGATGGTACATGCCCTGGAATGGAATTGGTTGGCCATTGTCTGTTTCTTTGACTGGTTTTTATCATCTCTCTCTCTCTCACACACATTTCATTGCTCAAGTAAAGTCCTTGTCTCTTGGAATTGAACAGCAACTTGTTATACCAAGTGTGTGATTCCTTAAACAGTGCCTAACATAATTCATGCCCCTTGCCAAGAAGCGAGTAAAGTCAAAGCATTCTCTCCAATTGTTGCATTAACTCATTTTAGAGAGATATCCCTTCAGTAGTAGTTCTATCTGGAATGTTATCAGTGTTATCAGTGCAAGTTACCTATGTAGCCATTCCTCTGTGTTCCCAATTACCTGAAGAAGCCGCCCGTGCAAAGGCAGATATTGTATTGCCGTTTGGGCGTATGGACCACTTGCAAGCGGCCATTTACATGTACCCTAGTGTCCAGTAGATTTACACTTGCGAACAAGTCCGCCTGTTACATCTTGGTGTGAGACTTCGAAAAATTACATGGTAACAGTGTTTACTAGGGGGTGGGGGTGCTTTTTCTCTGTTATCACGAGTTCCACCAATCAGCTCTAGTTATTTTAGTGGGAGGAGTCTTTAGGTATAGTTTGAGTAAGGCGCACATACATAGAGAGAGAGAGAGAGAGAGAGAGAGAGAGAGAGAGAGAGAGAGAGAGAGAAACTAGACGTTGCTGATAAATAAAAAAGAAACAACTAAGGACAGAGAAAATTCCACAACGAGCAATAGAAAGTGAAGGACCCCCAAACTTGGTGTAGAATTTTAACCGTCCCGTTAATTCGTTTGCCAATTATAACAATTACCCATATTCAGAGGTTTCATGTATTTATGGTTAGGCTTGTATTCCCTCTTGAATATGCTGCAGAGGTTATTCCCTACTCGCAGTTCATTACGATGTATGTTTGTAATATCTTTATTGTAGGAAATGAATTGCAATCATGCTTATTAAGTGACAAATAATTTAAACACATGTGACAGTGATATTATAATTAATCGATACAGTAACCATAAAACCTGACAACTTATGTGACAGGCTTATAATATCTTGTTATTATGAAGTTCATGATAATGCTAAAAACAAAATGACTTTGAAACTATGGTAAATATGATCGACATATAAGAATAGACACAAGGCTAATGGCAACGACGTTATGAAAGGTTAAATGGAAGCCTAATAAACACAATTATCTGTTAAAATTAAAAGTCACGTTAA
>NC_089783.1:5882176-5889676 GCF_040412425.1 Macrobrachium rosenbergii | reverse complement strand
GTAAAACAATAAACCGCCAAAGATCGCATCAATGCCGGAAGTTTATCTTTGCAGTTTTTACCTAAAATCACTGTGTCTCACTTTATTCGAGCTGGTTATAATAACTGGGTTATTGGATAAGGCTTTTATAGCAGATAACCACCTGTAAAAGAAGGGAAACCAGTTGTTTTATGATTTAGAGAAAGTTTCGTGAGCAATGGTTTTCATGTATCTTTGCTTCTACTCCTTTTATTTATTCCATCATATATAAATTACAAATACAAAAAGTAATTCAGAATACTTTTCCAGCTTTGCATTTTAAATTAGTAACTAAAAATCCTTCAACGCTGGGTTCTTTGTTCTCCCACAAAGATAAATCTCACCACTTGCCTGTCTCTTGAACGGCACGCTGATCTGTATGAAAATGCATTTTTTGTCAGCAAGCGATGTTACTTTTATATTAGTAAATTTCACTTGATATATTTACGTAACATTCCTAACATTCCTTATATATCTATATAATCATATATATTATTTCAAGAAAAAAAGTTAATAAAATCTCAATACACTTGAGAACTGAGATCCGGGAAGGGTGCCTCTATGGAGTTGATAAGCGTATTGAATTTTCGATGTCTCTGGAGTCAGACTCCTTCAAGGCATAATGATTATCATAATGTCCGGAACAATAAAAATTTATATGAATAACAGTATGTTGTTAAAAATGACGGCATATACGATGTAATATTATTTTGCGGAGACTGCAGTGAAAAGCACAAGTGGCTTAATTCAAATTGCACAGATCAACATTGCTGGTCCGCTCTTGAGTTCTGTGCTTCCTCCAATTTTGTCCAGCTAATTGAGGAAGCCATACATATTTCTGGTAATAGATTAGACCTCATATTCACAGATGTTCCAGCTATTGTTGAATTCCAATGTTTGCGAGTATATAGGCCTCTCCGACCACTGTGCCACTGAGATGGACATATCTGTCAATCAGTATATTCCTAATACCACCATTGGAAAAATGGTCTAGCTGAAACCTAGAACTAATTGGGATCGCATTACTGAACCTTGCCAGGCATTTACTATTGTAGACGCTATAGGAGATCCAGATCCCAAGAAGTTAAATGAAATGCTGAATGCTATTTTAGTAAGGAATGTCCCAAGAAAGGTCATCAAGATTAGGACAAATAGCCAGCCAAAGTTTGATGATACACATAAGCGAGCTTACTATGACATACTAAGTTCAAGAAATGGAGGCGAAATCGTTTACATGGAAATTACGCATTATTGGTGACCCTCGCTGTGCTGCAATTGGAATTTACCATATGCTGAGAGAAAGCACAACAATTCCTTAAAGAGGAAACTTGAAGGAATTACTCAGCCTCATCTGTGGTAGACCAAAATGACATCTCTCTTTGGGACAGGCTAGTCTTCCCTTCCAGCACTACTAACAGAACTGATGATGATAGATTGGTTACTGTCCCTAAGGAAAAGGCTGAACTGCTTCTTCGAGCTTTTGAAGCTAAGCAATCAGCTGAGGATGTTCCTCTCACTGATACTTGTCACCCTGAATCTGTTCTTTGACAATTTGCATTTTGCTCTTGGGATGTTAAAATTCTTGATAATATTGATAGCTTTGTGGAGAAGACCCTCAGGTTGTCCCCTTTCTTTAAAAGTTTAAAAGGCTTCTGGTGTGTTGTCTCTCCAGACTGGTAGATTCTATAGATTTCATTTGACAAAGTTTTTTTGCAGATGAGCGCAAGCTTACTAATGCAGTGCCTGTTCCAGAGAGTGGCTTATTTGCAGACTGCAGTAACTACAGGCCAATATCCAGCGTTCTCACAAGTTACAGAAAAACTTGTTTTTAAGTCACTTCACAAGTATGTGGAATCCAGTGGATTGAGAGAGAGAAAGGGTTGTGCATAAAAGTAAAATTATATTGTATATATACATAATGAAAAATAAACATATGGGCACAATGTGTAAAAAAAAAAAAAAAACAACGAACTCGATGTACACAGACAGACAAACAAGCACGCCCACATACGCACTCACTTTGTCTGTATCTGCGTGGATGATTGTGAATTTTAATCTTCAACTGACACTCTTTACGTGATACCACCGGATAAAGAATTGCGCTTAATCTATACAATAAGAACATTACTTTCCCTACAACGATGTCTTAATGTTAAGTATCAAAATCCAAGAGTTTTCTGCAGCACTACACAGGAAATATAGGCAAAAGTAAACTGTAATTTTTATAAGAAAAAAAATCAATGGTATCATGGGCTATTTCCATTTTACTGATTTGCAAAGCACAGTTATAACATACAAGTACGCATACTCGGCTTTTGACATTTAATTATTGTAATTTCCCTTGCAATTTTTTCCTCTTATTTCTAGAAAAATATTGATCAGATACTTTGACTGTAACAAAGTCTATAATTTCTGCTTCAAATTTACTCGTATAGTTTAACAAATCTGATCATACACAATGAAGTATTTCAGCGAATATTCATTTACTGAAATGACGGGATTTTATTGCTGTGCCCTAGCTTTTCATTCTAAGAATAACCATGTGATTATGATAAGGAGTATTGTCTTTGGGTATCCACTATAATGACATTATTAACTACATGTGTGACGAGATTTATACAATTAAAAAAAAGTAATACATCAGAATACTTGTTACATTTCATGGAAACTTTTCAAAGAAGAAATACATGAAAAAGTAAATCTCGCTCTATATGCCGGGAATTCCTGATATTAATAGTGCGAGGAGATCATTTCAAAGCTGGAATCAGTGATTTGCAAGAAGTGTCTTAATACTTCATACATATTTGTGATATGATAGAGGAGGGTATTTATTTTTGCTTTCGTAATGTTTCCCTTGTTCTATCTGGCTCACGCCTACTCCCTTCAAATAATTAAAAATGAAGGCGGAGATGTTAAGAAATATCTCAAAGTCAATCGGATCACAACTTGAAAAGTAACTACAGTCCAAGAAACAAAGGTTTTCTATTGATAATTAAACATCCAAAATCGAGTAGCGAATTCCTTATTAGAAATAAACGATTTCCAGAGTTAAATGCAGTTATGTACAAAATCACTTTGGTAAGTGAAAGGAGTAACGAATCATGAAATTTAGTCTACCAAGACAAGCACCGGCGCACTTTCATCTACTCATCGCTTAAGAAAGGGAGTTGGAGTGATTGGGCAGCAACGTAAAGGGATCCCCCCCCCCAAAAAAAAAAAAAACGCTAATATGAAATACAACGATCCAAGAATTCCAGTTTAGAGAGACTGAGCAGCAACATCAAAGACAGGAAGCGGGAGTATTTTAGCGGGTATAGCTAAGGATCAAATGTCTGCTGATCAACAAACAGCGCTCTCTCCCTATGGTGCTGAAAGAATCAACATTGTTGATTCCAGAATGTTGCATTACGTATAATCTAATTAAGCTGAAAATTACATGGCATTTGTAGGCTTAAAGTTCTTAATACTATTCTAGTACTGCATTTTGGCAAATATATTTAAATGAATGGGAATTACAAGGGATTTCATGCATGCTTCCATTAATTTTTATGAGTATCTAAAAAACGAAAGTAAATTCTTACCCGTTATTATGATAAACAACAGTTACTGTGACACTTCTGAGCTACTTTTAATTCATTTGCTCACTAATCAGTAAAATGTTTTATTTTTTTTTCAATAACGGCTCTTTTCTTTTGAATACAGTCGGTGAAAGAGTTTGGATACGTTAAATGAAAAGCAACGTTTGTTAGTTTCAGAATGTAAATATTCCCTCGTACATTCGCTCACCAAGAAACACTGAAAATATGGTTTCTTTCACTTGATCAGTTTGTTCATCTTCAAAATTATATTTAATAAAATGTAGTACTCCATTACTTTTATGCAAGAATAACCACACATTTTCTGATTTTTCCATAAACATCTTATGCAATCAATAAATCAGAATCATTTTACTCCACTTGTAGTATAGAAGGCGATGATAATCTCTTGTTAGACTGTTCTGTCTTTTGAAACTGTTGTTTTGTACGTAAATGAGTTTCTGTTTGTTACTGATGTTCTGTTTAAAATGATTTTCTGCTCATTCCTGCTGGTGTGTGTTAAGTTGGGTTTTTTCATGTACAGCTTTCCTAAGTAAACGCTTCATACTATATTCCGCGTAGTTTGAAAATGTGCAAGAACCGCACGAAAATATTCCTTTTCTCCTCTTGGCGAAATCAAAATAGGATTCTGTCGGAAGGTCCGGTCTACATGCACCCTTTTATCTTCGATAAAAGTTCATACGACAAGGATGTGACAGATCTTCTACAAGAAGGTTCGAAAGCGCAAGCGATAACGAAGCCATAATTTAGCGCTTGCACCAATCGGTTCCTTTAAACACTGGGATTTTCTTCTTAATTAAATGAATTTTGCTCTTCACACTTTTTTTTTTTCTTGGTACTTGGTATTAATATTATTGGACTTGTCAACATTTTCTTTTCGCGCGACAAATCTCAGTAAGTTAAGTATACCTTAGTTTATCCAGACCACTGATCTGATTAACAGCTCTCCTAGGGCTGACCCAAAGGATTAGATTTATATTACGTGGCTAAGAACCAACTGGTTACCTAGCAACGGGACCTACAGCTTATTGTGGAATCCGAACCACATCATATCGAGAAATGAAATTCTATCACCAGAAATAAATTTCTCTAATTCTTCATTGGCCGGGTTGAGAATCGAACGCAGGCCCAGCAGAATGCTAGTCGAGAACGATACCGACCCGTCCAATGAAGAACTACAAATCTCAGTAACTGTAAATACTTATCATTGTAACAAAATCATAAAAATGAAATGACCGTATGTTAACGTATTGCAAATATTCAATATAAGTTATTGTTAGCATGATCAAGATGCCGTCACCTGAGAAATATTTCATGTGGGTCAACAACAATCAATATTTCAGATCAACTGAGGACTGACATCGCGTGCGAGGCCTCTGCGTTAAATAAATAAACACGAATTCTGGACGTCTTAAAGATCGAATACCTTCAAAAAATAAGGATGATAATAACTGAATATAACTAATAATAACAGAAATATTGTGAACGGTTTTTGACAAACACGAAAAAATGATGACAGATGCATATTCATTTTGTACTGAGTTCTTAACCCTAGCAGGAAGTTGTCCCCCCCCCCCCAAGAAAAAAGAAACACATACAAAAGATACTATTAAATTGAAATTTAACAGATGAATATGGATGGATCCTTCCTGAAGAGAGCTGACATAGCACTAGCAATTTCATATACATTAGCAGTGGTCGTATCCTTCTACAAACGCTGACATCTATCTTTCTGGTTTTATCTCGATTACTTCCTAGTTCTTCAAGATTTTCCTCTCCGCCTCCTAATAAAACTCTCGTATACTTTCACAAACATATCGTCCTCCATATTTACTAGCTTATCATATAATTTCGAAACATTGATCCATCTTTTACCTTCTCTGGCCCTTTTATCTCTTTTACGTATCTCCGCACTTCTGGTTAAACTAAGATATACTTAACTTTTTCATGATTTTAAATTTTCCTATACCACCAATACTGCGTAATCTGCACATCTGAAGAGTTTTTACTTTTTTCTTTAATTTACGGTTAACATCCACACTTCACTTTCATATGAGAGAAGATTTAACGATCCTTATATGCATTTTTACTAACGTAATTCTCTTTCAAATCTTGTCCATGTACAAAGCTACCTTCCTTGCTTCACCCATCCTTTGATTCACCCTTTTTCTCATATTATAAACAACCATTATACTTCCCAAGCACATTTACGAGTCTGTCACATTCTTCAGCCAGCCTTATCAACATTGATTGTTCTATCTTTCTGGAATCCATTTACCCTCGTAACCTTAATCTAGTTTGGCAATTATAATACACCAATCATCATTTCATTCTCAGATTATTCTCTTTGTGCACAAGTTTTTGCATCATTTCAGCTGATAAATAATATATATGTAAGATTCTTAAAGTTCTCTTCATTAACTTTACCATTATACAAAAGAACAATCAACCGCCGTATCACACCTTGGAAACTGTACTACTGCATCTTACCTGTAATCCCATTAAGTCTTGAGTTTTAAACTCACAATCTCTAGTCGCTCCTTGTCATCCCAAACAGTCGTTTCCGCATGCATTCTGAAACTTGCACTGAAACCTCACCTCATGGTTCACCTGGTCTACTTCTCTTTTTTAATCCAAATTTAATGGATCATCTAAATAACCATTTCATTCACCTCGGATATAATCTTCAAACTTCATTTTTTCAGCTGAATCCGCTATTCAGAGACCATTTGCTCAACAACAGCATGTTTCAATGACAAATGACAGGTAAATCGTGTTCTCCCTCTATTAGTAACATAAATGTGCATCAGGAGAAAACATTAACTACAAATAAACAACAAACGTGGGCAAATTACGAACAGCAACAATGGTAAACTTGAAATCAGGCAATCATACCAAGGTTAATTATGTAGTTGGCATGAAATAGCAAATAGAAACTTCCAAAGATATACATGCAATAAATACTTGAGGGGCGAAACCTAGATGATGCCATTGCATGTCCCGAGTAAAGGCTGTTAATCTGCGTATTCCTTGAAACTGACATTGTACTTTTGAACTTGTACTTGGAAAAACTGGTCTTTTGCTCGCGTTTCTCTTGGTGTTACATGTTCCCTGGGAATCACTGGTTGCACCAGTATGTAGGGCTACTTGATAATTTAATGTGATAATCGTTTAATAGCCAATGCCGATGACTACACTAACTTTATAGAATAATTTCTATATGGAGTCCTCAGTTCGAACTGACATATCTATCGTGAATGAAGGTAACAGGTAAGCCTTTCAGCTCGACAAGGTCGGTGAACATCACATACATGCGATACTGCTTGCCATTCAGGTGAAAGCGAACGCTAATATGACCGTATTGGTGTCTAAAGTGAATGACAAGAAAAATGTGAGCTGTAGAACTTTAATTAACTTGGATGAGGTATTTTGCAGAACTCCAGAGAGACCTTGGTCAAATTGATCACATCGAGATACCAAATTGGTGAATTTGCCATCTCTGGAAACCCCATTTTGATGGGGACCAAGCTTAACAGGAGGAACAGCATTCTGTTTACAGAATGATTTTGTTAATAATTACTAATGATCCTGGGCTCGCTATATTTCATCATCACAATTAGCACACGGTATAAAGCTACAATAGCGCAGCACTTGCTGCAACAATGCATGCATTGCTTGTATAAATGCCTCTCTTTCTCCATACGGAGCTTTGTGCTTAAATCTCACTTTTACCGCTGACTCTTTCGTTTGCTGAGCAACTCTTTCCGATAGCAACGACTCACTTGAATAACCTTTGTTAACATTTACTCCTGAATTTTGGTGGAATTTCATGAAATGTAATCAGCGACCTTCAATGTCGACAAGTTTCAAAGAGATGTCTGTTGTA
>NC_089783.1:5867176-5877176 GCF_040412425.1 Macrobrachium rosenbergii | reverse complement strand
GTAGTCAGATTATTAAAAATCGAATGGTAGGATGTTCGTCTTCATATACATTACTATTACATATCCAAAGTAGCCAGATTATTAAAAAATCTGAATAGTAGGTAGAGCACAGCATCTGCAAGTTCAAGTTGTCTGGGTAACCGAATTTAGTGCACTTCGAATCCTCACAGGATATGCACAGCTTCTAGAAGTTGTTCTACCGTAGTTGTGGGTGTACCCGAATTCAGAGAACTTCTAATCCTCACAGGATACGCAATGTTTACAGAAGTTGAGTTTTAGTTGTCAGGGTAACCGAATTCAGTGCGCTTCGAACCATCACAGGACACGCATAGTGTCTACAAGTTGAGTTCTAGTTGTCTGGGTAACCGAATTCAGAGCGCTTCGAACCTCACAGGATATTCAGTCTTAACAAAAAGCTTTTCTTTCCATGAGCATTATTGTCGATGTTACGGTCTGCTGCAGCTACACCACGAGCCTGTGCATAAGAAAAGTAGTTTGATTTGGAGTATACTAAAAGTTTCCATGATATAACTTACCCTCTTAAAGTGAAAATAGCTTGTTCAGTTAGTCCCAGCAGCTATTCTAAGAAAAGTTATTATAATTAATACTACATCGTATGTGTAAACTTTCCCATTAACAATACCATATATTAGTATTGTTACTTCAAACTGCCATCAACTTTCACATTAACAATCCCATATATTACTACTGTTCCTTCAAACTCTCGAAAAGATAACAGGATAGTGTGCCATCCTTCAAGATATGATAGGGCACCAATCTTACACTGAAACAACTGCATCTAACAGTGCTACAAGACTATGAAATGTGCCATGCAATGCAAACAATCTGGCAACTTCCGTCCTTTAGTACAGCCTTAAGAGAACTGAAACTCTACAACCCCAAGGGGTGAAAAATTAAGTTAGGGAATTCAGAATAAGAATGAGGTTCCTAAAGCAAGCTTCGGCGCCGGAGGATAGGTGGATGAAGGTAGGGGTCAATGAAAATATGCAATGCAATCTGAAATGTATGTCCTAACACGAAAGCTTTGCTTAAAGAGTAAGAGGTGGGGGGTGGGGGAAGGTGGGGGTGTTGAGTGAGTTGATGGAACGATGTTAAGACTACCCAAATTTGAATTACAATTTCCACTGTTAACTAGCCTATTAGAATACCTGACAAGACAAGTCCATGACATCAGTCAAAAAAATTCTTCAAAATCCCAAGACCTAGTCCTCTTAGAAAATCGTTAAGATCCACCTATTACCTGTCTAGTTCCTGTTTACTAATAGGAGTAAAATACCAAGTTACTTTTGTATGTCAGAGAGTTACCCTACCCTATTCTCAGCTGCACTAATACAGTCAAACTTGCATATCATGACCAAACAAAGGGCTCAAGTACTGTAATACCCTCTGCTATTAATGACTTGCTATGTCAAATGTCTCCCTAGGTCTGACTACAGCGTTTTCTACCCCAGTCTATTCCCAGCATCCTTAAGAGATAGACTTGAGCGTTTATTACCTTTATCCTAACTCCTGCATCTATATAAAATTAACATGTTCTTTACCCTATTCTATCCTATCCTATATTTCAAGTTTCATTTCTAATTTCTCAAAGTCCTAGCTACACGAAAACTAGCAACCTTGCAGTTGTAACCTAAGTTGGTCGGTTGGTCTGAAATCCCTGTTGAGCATGGTGACAAAGTCACCATGCTTTTTTTTTGAACTTCCTGTTGTGCATGGTGATCAAGTCACCATGCACAACATGCAAGTCCACCTTTGCCTGGCAGGTGGCATCGCCACCCCGGCAAAGGTGGACTTGTGAAGTGGGCAAAGAATAACTTTAAATGCAAAAAAACCAAAACTCAAACCATACGCAAAACTCAAACCATACGCAAAACTCAAACCATACGCAAAACTCAAACCATACGCAAACTCAAATTCACGCAAAACTCATTTATCACGCAAAACTCAAACTTCTTTAGCTGAAATAATTACTCAAGCTTTAAAAATTTTTACTGTTCAAAAACTTCAAAAAACCAAAATAGAGAATTTACTAAACTTTGCAATTCTGAAAAAAAACTAGCTGAAATTACAAGGTCAAACCACATAGGGCAAAAGTTTAAATAAATTTTAAATTAAAAAGTTTAAAGCACTAACCTAAAAAAAAATACTAGACTTACTATACAAACTCAAACTTTTGAAGCTGAAATAATTACTCAAGCTTTAAAAATTTTTACTGTTCAAAAACTTCAAAAACCCAAAACAGAGACTCAACTAAACTTTACAATTCTAAAAAGAACTAGCTGAAATTACAAGATCAAACCACATAAGGCAAAAGTTTAAATACATTTTAAATGAAAAAGTTTAAATCCACTAACCTTAAAAAAAAATACTAGACATACTCTACAAACTTCCACACACAAACAAAAACTTCCACACACAAACAAAAACTTCCACACACATTTGATGCTAAAATAAAACTAAACTAATGATCAAAAATAAATTTTAAATATTTGAACACAAAAAGTTCTGAAGTTAAAACAAATCCTAGAATTTCTTGAAAAATTCGAAGCTGGAGAAGTGAAATTTTAACCTTTCCACACAACTTCCACACACACTTTTGAAACTAAAATATAACTAAACTAATAATAAAAAATAAATTTTAAATACTTTGAACACAAAGTTCTGAAGCTGAAACAAATCCTATAATTTCTTGAAATATTCAAAGCTGGAGAAGTGAAATTTTAACCTTTCCACACAAACTTCACACACACACACAAACAAACTTTTGAAACTAAAACTTAACAACAAACTAATAAAAAAATAAAACAAACTTTACACACAAACATTCCACAATTCACACAAACAAACTTTGAAATTTTAACCTTTCACAAACAAATTCTACACACACACAAACACAAAAACAAACTTTACACACACAAATACACAAACAAACACACACAAACACTGTTAAATTTCCACACAAACAACAAATAAAAACACACACACACACAAATAAACTTCCACAACACAAACAAACTTCCACACACACACAACAAACTTCCAAACACACACACACACACACACAACAAACTTCCACACACACACACACACAAAACCACACACACACACACACACACACACAATGTTACACACACAAACTTCACACACACACAAACAAACTTCACACACACACACACACACACACAAACTTCCACACACACACACACACACACACACACAAACAAACTTCCACACAAACAAACTTCCACACACACACAATAAACTTCACACACACACACACAAACAAACTTTCACACACACACAAACAAATTCACACACACACACACAAACAAACACACACACACACACACACAAACAAACAAACCACACACACACACACAAATGTTCACAACACACACACAAACAAACACACACACACACACACAAACAAACTTCCACACACACACACACACAAACAAACTTCCACACACACAAACAAACTTCCACACACACAAACAAACTTCCACACACACACACACACACACAAACAAACAAACAACACAACACACTACACACTTAAAATGACACACACACAACACACACACACACACACACACAAACAAACTTCCACACACACACACACACACACACACACAAACAAACTTCCACACACACACACACACACACAAACAAACTTCCACACACACACACACACAAACAAACTTCCACACACACTTTTGATGCTAAAATATAACTAAACCAATAACCAAAAATAAATTTTAAATACTTGAGCACAAAGTTCTGAAATCCTAAAATTTCTTGAAATGTTCAAAGCTGGCAAAGTGAAATTTTAACCTTAAACTCTCAAAATTCTCAAAACTAAGGTTTTGAATCTGAAAAAATGAACCAAATGCATTAAAAAGCCTAAACTTAAAATGAAAACTTGAGTTAATTTTGAAAAAAAAAAAACTAAAATGAGAACTTTAGTTAAGATTTTGAAAAAAAAATCTAATTGTTCCGGGAGTTACTCAAGTCAAGAAAAATTGTTCCTGGAGTTGCCCAAGTCAACTAAAAAAAAAAAATACTCACCCATTAATCCTGTTTAGTCATAAGGTATCGGTACATTTAAAACAATTCAGTAACTCATGGCACACTTACTTAACACACCCTGACCTGAAATAAGAAAATGCATATTAAAACCCAAAATGTTCTAGGAAGAGGAAAAAACCAAAGGCTGACTACTAGTTACAATCAGCTGGGCCATCTGATGTAGCAGCAAGCAAGGCTTCATAAATACTGATAATCTATATTACTAGTTCATTGCCACTAAGCCTACAATAATTAAAGTTTAAAACTTTATACACCCCATATTAAGATGGCTACTGCAGTCAAGTCAAGCCTCTTATCCTCAAGAAACTTTAAAACTTTAAACCCTATTATATTTTAAGACTTGCTCTATTGCAGCATAAAGTTAAAATGAAAACATCCGTAACATTGCATAAGATTGCTAGTAAAAAGCCAAAGCGCATAGAATTACCACTCAAAGAAATCTAGTTCAGCTTAGTAATAAATAGACTTCGAAACTAAGTCTTAAATACCATGCTGAAGGGCAATCTACAACAATACTTAACATTTTGAACAGTTATTGTAGGATTTTACAAAAAATAGAAAACTATATTTCAAGACAAAACCCGCAAACCGAAAACTTTCATACGACAACTGTACGTCATAGCTCAAGTGCCACAATGTAAATATTAAAAAAAAAAAAAGAAAAAAAAAAAACGCAAAACTGGCTACAGTATCCACTCGCCAACCCAACAAAACTCGAAGCACGCCTTCACGCCTAAAATCTTGCAAAGTCTATTCACAATACATATCTGAGAAACTACTCATGCTGCTTTAGACCTCAAATGAATATTATTAAAAACAGACATGCAAGTAAAGCATGTAGGCTATTTGAACCTACAACAAATTTTAAGTCAGGCTAGGGAGCATTTGTACACTGCGCACCATGACCATACAACAAGACACCGCCTTAAGTGAAGAAAAAAAAAAAAAAAAAGAACTAGTCTATTCTGCAGGAGCTACGATACTGACGAGAAAACACAAACATAAAATATAAGCACCTTACTTTGTAAACGTACTCGGGCCCGTCAGAGAGGGAATCCGAATTATCCCTGTGGAGCGCTGTACAGTACATAAAACCAAACAACGTGAAACCAACGATCGTCCAGTACAGAAGGGCCGAGATCCCAAACGTAAATGAACGAGAGAGTCAAGTTAGTATCAACGAAACCTGTCTTACCAAGCCGGGGACCCTACAACACTGAAACAAGCTGTTCTTGAGGATAACAGCCAACGACCGCTGCAACTGCCTGCTTGTGGGACGTGACTTTATAGCCCTTCCGCCACCGAAGAAGTTTAAGGCGATGATCGGAAAATCGACAGAAATTATTATTATTATTATTATTATTATTATTATTATTATTATTATTATTATTATTATTATTATTATTATTATTATTTGAGAGTTGCGAGGCACTCTTCCTTTTTAGCGAACTACCCCAATTATGTATCAGTGTAGTTAGCCCATCTGAAAAATTATTAATTATTATTATTATTATTATTATTATTATTATTATTATTATTATTATTATTATTATTTATTATTTGGAGATTTGCCATTTACTCTTCCTTTTTAGCAAACTACCTGAATTATGTATCGGTGTTTGGTCTTTATCTGGAATTATTATTATTATTATTATTATTATTATTATTATTTATTATTATTATTATTAGTTGTTGTTGTTGTTTTCAGCAGTGCTTGGGCATAAGAGTTCATGAATATTACTTTTACTAGCGTACTTAATTTAGTATACTGTATTGTGTTCATCTTATCGTTCATCGTATATGG
This sequence comes from Macrobrachium rosenbergii, assembly GCF_040412425.1. Taxonomy (NCBI): domain Eukaryota; kingdom Metazoa; phylum Arthropoda; class Malacostraca; order Decapoda; family Palaemonidae; genus Macrobrachium; species Macrobrachium rosenbergii. Next base: position 5,871,262 of record NC_089783.1, on the reverse strand, counting down.
CCCGGAGCTGAAAAAAAGATATAATTATATTATTGATTAATGTAACATGGTGTAACAATGACATGGTCATAGACAAAAATAGTATTCAGCACTTTTGTTAAGGTGATTCAACGGTGAGCTTATTAACTCGCACCAATGAATGCAAGGTAATTTTATAATTAAATTTATTATTATAATTAAAGGTGCGTAGGTTCGTAATCTGCTACGGTAAAAGGTCACCTTCAGCGATTTGCCATATGGATTCAAGGCTTTTGATAAACATTTTGCAAAAAACAACTATGACAAGAAGTGATAAATATATCCCAAAATTTTGGTGAAATTGAGAAGGCAGGAGGACAAAGTGGCATTAAATAAATCATTTGTATCTGTCGTAAGTGATACAAAGTTAAAGATCCACAACAAATATGCTAATTCGAACAGTGGTCAATGAATTTACTGAAACCAGATCAATATTGTTCTCCCGAAAAATCATCGCCTGATATTCGAATCCTGTTTGATATTATTATGGTGGAGTTATCAAAACTATTATCATGAAGATTTTAGTTTATCAAACAACATCAAACTGCTCAGTCTATATCATTATTTATATATGCCGATATATATATATATAAAACTTTATATCAATAATAACAACGTGTTTTCTTTATATTTTTACAAACAAAAATATATATATATATATATATATTTATATATAACATATCTGGCTTAGATATAGATGATATCTTTACTTTCTGGGACAATAGCTGGGGACTTTAAGGAATTTTTTAATATAATCGCTAGTTCCGACCATAAAATTTAAAACAGAATGGGAAAAGGACGGAAAACTGCCGTTCCTAGATGTACTGATCATAGAAAACAGAACATATAGAAAACCCACCTTCGCTGTTCTCTCTACATCATACCACGATAAAAATCATGGTAGGGTATATCAGAGGATAGGATATGTTCAAATATACCTGGATATATACATATCCGCCAATAATATCCACCACACATTATTAAAGCAAATAAAATATACTACAGAGGTCCCACCACCAATATATTTCAACAACAACAAATAAAGCTTCCATACGATGATATTAGGCCATGAGCAACTCAGTTCTGATAATCATTTTCCATTATCCCAAATCCAAGTTCGCTCGTTAACGTATACTTAAATAACAGTTTCCAAGAGGAATGTAGGCGAGACAGGTAGATCGCTCTATGATCAGTACGTTAAATAAATGTATTCTGGAGTGGGGTGAGTTGGTTTTCAAGAGTAGCTGTCCGTACAAAAGAAAGAGAATCTCATCAATCAAACCAACAATATGAACCTGTCAGGAGGACATTGAAATCGGATACTCCTCACCCTTTTGAAGAAGATGACCCAAGAAATGCCTAGATCCATCGCCAAACGGGATAATGAGGCCAAAAACCACTAGGGAATTTGGTCTTAGAAACGATCCTTATCGGAATCATGTTTTTGTATATATATTGTAATTTTCCACCTGTCCATATTCTACCAGTGAACAGGGGCACAGAAACAATGAAATATATGGTTTCAACGTCTAAATAGTGTTTTATGGGCCTTCTTATATTACACTGTAGTATTACAGGAAAAAAATTCATAATATATATATATATATATATATATATATATATATATATATATATATATATATATATATATATATATATATATATATATATATATGTGTGTGTGTGTGTGTGAGGTAGCTCTAAAAATCATGTATATAATATATTATATATCATATATATATATATATATATATATATATATATATATATATATATATATATATATATATATATAAATATATCATATATATAGATATATATATATATATATATATATATATATATAGATAAATAGATAATAAGCCACCAATATACCGCAATATACTTTAATATCCAGTTCAGTACACCTCTGGAATAACTTAACTTACATCCAAGAGTAATTATGGTTAATAAATGTTTCGTCACCAGTTCTCAATAGAGGTATAAGTTGACATCGACTCTGTTGTACATGCCTGTCGAATTCAGGTTTCGTTCTTGGAATCGATATCAACCCATCTTCACCGTGATAGCTGACTGGTAAATTTGTAACGAGTGGCTAATTATGAATTTCTCGAATTTGTCTTATACACCGAGGGTTTTTCTTATATTCACAAACATTAGGCCACACATATCATAAAATATCGAGTTCAATACATTAGTTGAAGCTCTATAAAATATATATATATATATATATATATATATATATATATATATATTTATATTTATATATATATATATATATATATATATATATATATATATATATATATATATATATATATATATATATATATATATATATATATATATATATATATATATATATATATATATATATATATATATATATATATATATATATATATATATATATATATATATATATATATATATATATACTCACACAAAATATTAAGCCACAAATATAGTTTATTACCTAATTCACCAATTATACCTTACGAATAGCTTACAACCAGAAGAATTATAACTGATAAGTGATTAGTTACCAGTGGTATTCGATACGTTGCTTTATTTATAAACAATGTTGTACTTTTGACCATGGGTAATGTACAGTGACTTTTGACCACTGACCCATCAAGAAAGGTGTAAGTTGATATCAACTCAGCTGTATAGGCATAATTCTCTTTTATTTTGATGGCCATTAATAAGAGCATTCTCTACGATTCTTCGATATGAAAGCAGAAGTGTAGTCAGGTTCGATGTTCCTACAGGCATTTTCTTAATGCCTCTACGTACGGGAGTTTTATTTTGCTAATATATCCCTTATTTTGTTATGCCCATTGGTTTGAAGAGATATCCTACTGGCTTGGGTGATGGCTTTTCCGCCGACATAGTGAGGCAGCTGGTTGAGTTGTTTACAAATGAAACCGACTGCTTTGTCTATGTAACCGTCAGAACAGGTTCCTGGTCCTCCAAGAAAAAAATTACACTGATACCTCAGTCTGCATTGAAATTGCAATGTCATAATAGTTAGGAAATGAATGCAGGAAATAGAGAACGTTGGTCTTCTACAGACGTTGAAACTGTTCTTGAATGATTCCCTATTGATATATCTAAGAAGGCTAGTTCTTGTTCTTTTCTCATTCAGTTTTGAACGTAATGCTAGAAGTGAATTCATTTTGCTGCAAATAGATATCAAAATCTTCTTAACTAATATTCCAGAACGTGAAAATGTCATCAACGTGTCCGCAACAACACCACTTTGGGATTGAGCCATTATAAAGTACATGCAGACATTGGCTTAAAGAGGGATAGCAGGCTGCCTATCCCGCATTCAAATCTTTGTAAACCTTTCAGTTAAAAGAATTCATGTTATTGGTTATACGGAGCTTGATTAATTTAACTGTTTTTTTTATTTCACTGCCCAGAGGAAATATATAGGTCTTCATAAGGAGTTGATTTTTTCCTTATGAAATTCAGGATGTCGTTTACAGGAACCTTTGTGAATAATGATTCTATGTCCTGGTTTATGAGCGTTATGTCGTTCACCGTAATATTTAATTTATAGAATTTCTGAATAGAATCCTCTGCGTGTTTTATAAACTACCTAGGAAATGTGTCAGCAAACCTGCTAATTTTCTGATAGAGTAAAAATGAACGAGACTTAATTTCACAAAAATGGAAGTCAGCGAATGCCTTTCTTATTGGTTATGGCGAGCCCGTAGAAATATGGTAAAGAGTTATTGACGAATCCAGGTAAAAAAAAAAAAAAGTCACAGGTACAAAAGTCACAGAAAAAAGTCATGCTTAGGGCGCCGATGCTGACCGAGTAGGACTTCCCCTAACTACTGAACAAGATGATCGCGACGATATGAAGTTATGAACTATATTGACCGGAGATCGTTGAGGATATGGAATCGATAGTCACAAAATTTATTCTTGTTAGGCAACTATCCATAGCAAATCAACCTTTGAATTACCTTATAACCACTGAAAGTTCATTTTAAGATTGACTTTTCGCTTCTGCTTAATTAATCTTGACTATTTTAATATTTCATTGTATATATG
>NC_089783.1:5832176-5864676 GCF_040412425.1 Macrobrachium rosenbergii | reverse complement strand
TACCTGGGCAAGCTAACTGCTTGCATACCATTAATTTTTCCCCAACTTCCCGACTCAACAATGACCCAATAGACAACATTTCATTCGAATTATCCCCTTCTGAGTGAATAAGATAGAAATCATCAATACACAATCACGTGTGGAACAGAAATAAATTTCTGACTCAACGTCGGGATCGAACCCAGGTCTCTCAGGTGGAAAGCAAGTTAAGGCGTTATCCACTGGGCCACAAGTCTAAAAGAAGTTGGAACCTGAGAGCAACTGGAACAAGGAATTACCTGGGCAAGATGTAACTGCTTGCATACCAGCGAGTTTTCAACTCCCCGACTCAGCAGTGACCCAATAGACTCATTTCATTCAATTATCCCTTCTGAGTGAATAAGATAGAAATCATCAACACACAATCACGTGTGGAACAGAAATAAATTTCGGGATCGAACCCAGGTCTCTCAGGTGGAAAGCAGGGCGTTATCCACTGGGCAAACAAGTCTAAACAAGTTGGAACCTGAGAGCAACTGCCCCTGTTCAAGGAATTACCTGGGCCTATAACTGCTTGCATACCAGTGAGTTTTCCCAAGTTAGGTGACTCAGCAATGACCCAATAGACAACATTTCATTGAATTATCCCCTTCTGAGTGAACAAGATAGAAATCATCAAAAAATGTTTGTGTTGGAACAGAAATAAATTTCTGACTCACGTCGTTGGAGGAGGGTCTCTCAGGTGGAAAGAAGGGCGTTATCCACTGCAAAAAGCCACAAGTCTATAAAAGTTGGAAATGCCAGTTTGAGGGTGGCAACTGCAGATCACATATCTCGGTCACCTGGGAAAAGGTAAACTGCTTGCATACCAAGAGTTTCCCCACAGTTCTGTGCCATTCGGTATATGCAATAGACAACATTTCATTAAGCTTTATCGTTGGGATGGTCCACAAGACAGAAAGTTCAACACAATTTCACGTGTGGCCCAGTGGATAACGCCTTTGTCTTTCCACCTGAGAGACCTGGGTTCGATCCCGACGTGAGTCAGAAATTTATTTCTGTACTCATCAGTGATTGTGTGTTGATGATTTCTATCTTATTCACCAGAAGGATAATTGATGAAATGTTGTCTATTGGTCATTGGGGCAGTCATGTTCCGGGAAGAAGGAGAAAACTCGCTGGTATTCCAGTTAGCTTGCCCAATTGAGGTGCAGTTGCTCTCAGTTCCCTTTTAGACTTGTGTGGCCCAGTGATTCTTTCCATGAAACAGTTTTCGATTGACAGATCATAAATTCCCCCTTAACAGTCTTAACAGATCATAATATCATATATATGACTATATAGCCAAAATATATATATATATATATATATATACATATATACAATATATATATATATATATAGGGTTTATCACATAAATTGTTCTGTGCATTAGTAGAATTACTGACAGTGCCTCATTCAAACTGGATTGTATCTAATGTCGTATTTATTCAGAGAAATCAAGTTAGCTTTCTTGGACAAACAGTCCTCATTATCAAGTATCCGTACAATGACCAGACGCTGTCATTGTTGTTGTTTTAGATTTAGCCCCTTGTGACAGCACGGACTCTTGGTCCTGTTAGTAATTCTAATAATGCAAGAACAATTGTGTACATGATTAATATATTATATATATATATATATATATATATATATATATATATATATATGTATAGCTCTTGTGTGTGTGTGTGTGTGTGTGTGTGTGTGTGTGTGTGTGTGTGTATGTATATATGTATATAAATACACACAAAGGTATTTATAGCACTTATATATATATAATATATATATATATATATATATATATATATATATTATATATATATATATATATATATATATATATATATATATATATATATATATCATATGTCAATGTATAAATATTAAATAAAAATATATATTCAAAAAGATTTAAATTGCAAAGTGAACTAAAACTCACAAGGAAGAACATAAAAAATTTTAGATTGATGAGGATGTGTTCAGAAACAAAAGATTTAAAACAAACAACATACAATCTTAAAAATATTGGAGACTGACCTGCTGTTCGGAGGCTATGAACAAACTAAGAATATAATATAAAAAGAATTTTTTTTTTTTTCAGGCAGGCAGAGAGTTAAGATAAATATAAGGGTAGAGCGGTCATTTGTCAATTCAAAAGAGAACACGTTGCTTAATATTCAATGTTTCGAGAATGAGTAGTTCTTGCAAATTGCTTATGTGCCCAATAATTTTAATATCTTCATATCTGATTTCTGTATTGCCTTTCATGATATGATTACGTATGTTAGAAGATTCTGGATTAGCAAAGTGGCATCCCGTTCTATAACTAAACCCCTCCCCCCGTGGGAATCGGCCCCCATCCCGAGAAGCCGTCTGGTGGATACGTTATATTTTCCAAAATTACACATCGGACAATTGTATTCCTAGGCAACACCACAACAACAAAGGTAATAGCCGATCCTTGAACCTGAAAAAATGACTTATATTTTTTGGATTGTTAGATATCAGTTTGTGATCAATGGCCCCGATATATTTTTGAACAGTCTTAATGCAATCCTTTCGAGAGGAGTCATCATATACAAAAGGAAAGGTCGCTTATAATGGGAGTTTGGTATGTCAAATCTCTTAGGTCTCTTTGAGATTTTTTTATGAAGCAGTTTTATAAGAATTCTGTAGATGCGAGCAGGGAAATAGTTATTGAAGAAGTATTGTTTTGGAAAGACGATTTCTTTGTGAAAGAGGGTCCAGTCTGATGTAAGGGATGTAGAGTTTAATAAAAAAAAAAAGCTATAGAAATTGGACCCCGGGTCGATAAAAGATTTATTCCTAAATATAGAAGTACTGAACCTATAATTATCTTTAGTTACAAGTGTGTCTAGAATGCTAATTTTGAGTCACGTTCTTTTTCTATGGTGAAGGGGATATTTTGATGATAAGAATTAGAAAATTCTAAGAAGCGCTCAGTATCGAGGTCTTGCCTAAACAAAATGAAAGTTTCATCTACAAATCTAGCACAAAATAGAGAACGATAACCCAAGGGACACTCATCGAGTATGTGTTCCTCCAGGGAGCGCATAAAGATGCTACCGAACGAAGGTCCGAGAGGAAAACCCGTGGCCACCTACTCACTTTGCCGAAAGAGTATGTCATTAAAAATAAAGGCAGTATCCAGCACGGCGAGTTCCAAAAAAGTTTTAAAAAGGGAGCCGTTAAAATTGTGATATAATGAACCAGGAGTGGGAAAAATATGTGAAGAGAGCTATCGGATATCTACAAGTAGCCCTGATAGCAACAGCATCAGATCAGATCGATACACTTCACAGACCGCTTTTCAGCAGCGCCAAATCTATTATCGGATTTTAACAGTTCGTAACAACCTTCCGCCCTTTATTCCCTCTGCGTGGCACAATTTAGTGGTTTTTCCATTTGTTTTCTTTACTCATGTGGCAGGGGAGAGATAAATGTTGTACTCGTTTATTTCAAAAAAAAAAAAAAAAAAAAAAAAAAAAAAAAAAACAAAAACATTCAAAAGCTCAAAACTTCTTGCAGCTTTTTTACCATCTCTATTTATCAAATTTTGTGAAACATCTGGTCTATATATTTTTTAATTCCACAATAAACTGGAAAACTGGAAAATATTTAAAGATTTTTAGAGACCTGTATAACGGAGGATTTTTTCCGTGTCTTGAATAATGTTCTCATATTTTTTTTTTTTTTCTTCAGCAGCTGACACAGCTTAATTTGTTAGTCAGAAACAACGTTTGATTTATTTTGTTACCCTTGAGCTTCGTGCCAGTATTCATAATACTGACCATACTTTGCGTTCAGATACATGCAATTAATACTAAAGGGCTTGCTTTTTTTCTCATAGGTTAAATATTATAGATTTCTAGAAGTTTATTTCTTAATAGTGGAATGATCTTCCTAAGCCAACAGTTGAATCACTGGAACTTTGGCAGTTCAACTTGGGGCATATTTTTTTTTTTTTTGCTTTGTTTTGTTCAGCAGCCTAACATGAGTGTCGCATTCCATTTGATTTTTTAAAAATTTTACTTTGTTTTTTTTTTTTATATATACTTTTTTTTTATTTTGTATCATATTTCATTATATACTTCTCAGTTTCTTTATTTGTACTGAGCTGCTTTCCATTTTTTGGACACCTTGGTTTGTGCGCTTTTCCAGCCAGAGAGTACATCTTGTCTTGTAATAATAACACAGTTTAAGCATTCTTATCACAAACTGCATTTGTATATATATATACATACATATATATAAAAATGCTGTGCAACCCTAGTTGGGAAGATATGACCTCTAATGCCAGATGATATTAGCATCTGAGGCCAATAGCAATTAGCCTTTTCCCTCCTGTGTGGTTCCAGCACACATACCGCTCTGCTGAGTTATACCTAGTAAAGAAAATGGTAGGTGACAGGAATTGATGACATTGTTGATATATGTATAATTGTATTTGGAAACAGGCTTGATTGTTGTAAGTGTATGGTTTCCAAAAAATAATGTTTATTTATTTAAATTGGTGAAGAAATGTTTAGGGAAAAAATGCTAGAGTAGACCTATTTGTTAGTACAGAATAGAACGACGACCTAAGTGATGAAATTAATCAAGTATTGGGCCAATACACCTTGATGGAAGTGAAATAATCATATAGACTGCGAATGAAACAAGGAAGTTTGAAGCTGTTGATATGGAATTCATATGGAAAGAAATGAAGACATACAAGAAATGTGAAAAGATTGGTTAGAGTATTGAGATGGTTCAGAAATGTGGAAAGAATGGATAAAATTATAATTCATTGTTATTGGAAGGATAAATAGGAGACCTAGAAATGCTGGACAGATGGTTAGAAGATGTAACCGAAAGGAAGTGGATTAATATCCGAGAAGAGCAAAAATGCGTGTATAATAGAGCTGGATAGGGTACTGTGAGTGTATGGGGGTGTGACTCGCTACTAATGAGCCTTCTGTTTAGGTAAATGGAAATTATTGTCGTGGGAGTTTTATGCAATGGGGTTTCATCTGAATTTCACCAGTTAAAGTGTGAATATTGTACAGTAGTACCTGTTGCATTTTCACAAGGTTTATACAGTATATCTATCTATCTATCTATCTATCTATCTATCTATATCTATATATATATATATATATATATATATATATATATATATATATATATATATATATATATATATATATATATATATATATATATATATATGTGTGTGTGTGTGTGTGTGTGTGTGTGTGTGTGTGTGTGTGTTGCACGTGTGTATGTATAAGTGTGTGTGTGTGTATATATATATATATATATATATATATATATATATATATATATATATATATATATATATATATATATATATATATATATATATACTCACTCATAGTAGGATGTATGGTAAGGAAGAAAAGTCAGTTCATCATTGACATATTTATTAATAGCTGCGCCTCGGGATCACCCATATCCGATCTTTCCTGGCTAAAATGATACAAAAATAAAAACGCTAATTAAAAATTCCAGCAGAGCTTAAGTATTAAAATGCTTTAAAGACTGAAAAATGACAATGACTAAACAAGAAATAGATTAACTTCAGTAGTAAAGTCCAGAGGATGAAAGTTTAGTAAGAGTAAACAAGGTTAGGAAGTAAGCAAGAATAGGCGATGGGTGCTAGTCTATGTATAAGGGGGTAGAGGTTAATGATTATTGAGTGATGGAACAATTTCCTTGATAACCAAGGATTCTAAAATATTGAGGTGTTCCTTCTGCGCCGTGGTCACTATTTCAAAGTTTTTATAGACTATCGGGTTTTTACAAATTAATGAATGATTTCTAATGTTAAACATTTCAGGTTTTGCTAGCCTAAGACCAGTATGACAGTTCAATCCACTGTGGTAAATCTGTTACTGACTGCAACAGCAAGTATACTTGTACACCACAGCAGACTGCATCAAACGGACCAACGAAACTAATGCATCTGATCATTGTATTATCTCTCCCAGAGGTAAGTCTGATGGTGACAATTACTCCCAATTCTCTTTCCCTTCGACTGCAACTCTCATTTTTCGTGTTTCAATTGTTCCTCTCTTAAACAGTCACTGACTAGGAAATCCTATTAAAACATATTCCATTTATGAAGTTATCTATCAAGTACATTTATTGTTGTCTTGTGAAGTCATATAACTTGTCTTCCATGGTGTTAAACATATTATTTTTGAACTAAGAATCATCCCCTTGTGATTGGCAATGACAAGTGAGAGTTTCTGTAATGCAAGATTGTTATCTAAATACGTCCTTTTCCAGAATTCCATACTCCTTGTGCCTGCGCAACATCCTCTTTCTGGGAGAAGAGCCTGCATCATCAGTATCAAGACCTTGCAGTAAATTCCTGATACAGCGTCTGAGAAACCTAAATCTGTTGTGTTCGTTCTGTGTAGCATTGAAGTTTGTCCAAAGTCGGACTATTATTCTGAGCTGCTGTGAGCTCCTGTAAATAATCCATTCACTTTATTTAATTTACTTGTTTTGTTGAAGTTAGTGTTCCAGTAAGTTTGCTGAATTCATCCCTGTGGTTATAAATAAACTTCTATTCCTTGTTAACGAGTGTCAACTGGCGACCTGATATATTCACTATCTTTCCTTTAGAGGTAGGTTTAGCCTTAAATGACAGATTTATGTGGGTCTTAGGTAAGGCAAGGCAATATAAATCAAAGTAAATAATAATTAAACTCATTAGCCGAAGAACCCCACCCCTGTTTCCATCATGATATATGAATGTTAAAGTTTCTAATGCTTGGCTAGTTATGCATATTTGTCAGTTGAACACGCATAAATTTCTTTATATTCACAAATGTTTACAAATATCGTTCCATATCAAATACAATATACATTTGGGATAAATTGCGCCCAAGGAAATTATGTCTCCCTAGCCAGAAATCGAGCCTTGCATTTGTCTTAGATACAACGACAAATAGTTGACTTTGACCACTCTGCTATCAAGAGATACAAGATGAAGTCGGTTTTGCTCTGTATATTGCTGTAAGTTGCAACACCTGGCCAATTATAATTTTTCATCACTTATGCACACTCACCTTTGTAATATTTACAGATATTAAGTCCTGGAACACTGGAGTGAATATTAGGGAGATTTGTTTGAATGGGAAGATATAAGGCAGATAAAGCTAAATAAAGCAACACTGCGACATAAATAAGAAACAGAACACTAGGAAACCACCGGGGATTAAGGGAATAGCAAGTGAAAAGCGACGCTACATTGTGAAGGTGTAAGTAGATACCTAACCAGTGTGTTCAAGCTATGTGCGAAAAAGGGAAGTTATGAAGGAATGAACGTGAGAAATTATTTTGGTTTGTATGGATACCGATGAGAGGAAGAAATTGTAAGAATATGCAGGCATAACGTCACTAGTACATCAGAATTTCGATTGAATGAGAAAGATAGATAACAGAAGGACTGACGTGGAAGGTCAATGTGCTTTTATACGAAAAAGAGGACGTTTGGGTAAATTTTCTATTAATTTTACCGTCACATCGAACACCTGTGAAATTGCTATTCGGAATGGTGGTTGCGAAAAAAAAGAAGATTCATTTGACAGGAGCAATAATTCGAATAGATCAGTCATTCCTGCAAAAAATAACGCAATTCAACAACTTATCCTCTCAAATAGTTTAACTACATGACCATTAAAATATGTTCCATAAGCGACAACTACTTTTCCAGTAATAAGACACTTTGATGATCAAAATACGTACGTACATACATATATATGTGCCTTAGCGTTCTGTTATATATATATATATATATATATATATATATATATATATATATATATATATATATATATATATATATATATATATATATATATATATATATATATATATATATATATATATATATATATATATACATACATATATACATGCATGCTTATGTATATATATATATATATATATATATATATATATATATATATATATATATATATATATATATATATATATATATATATATATATATATATATATATATATATATATATATATATATTGTCATAAACTGGACCTCGCCTTGGTGAGAAATTTAATCAAAAGTGTAATTGATGCTGCCACAAAACCAAGAAAGTCCAGTTTATGAGCAAAGGAATAAGTTATGTGAAAACTTACCTTAGTATTTTCCTGGATTTACAATGCAAGGTGGTAGGTCGCCATATTGGAATTAGAATTCTTTTACAAGTTTACAGGGATTTATTTACAGAAACTTAGCAAATCAACAATGAGACACGACACCACATAATCACTAAGGGGCAGATTCAGAATAGGACACAGGAAAGAATAATGCAATGAGTTGGCAACATGCAAATGGATTAAAATGGGGCCAATCTGCAATACAATCAGTTCAATGATACGAATAACATTCAGTCTTGCTCTGATTACATGAAATAGTCTCAGGTAATGCAAATGATGGAACTCCAGGATGGGAGAATAATTCATATGAACGTTTGGGCCACAACGGAAATCGTTACTGATTGCAACCAGGAATTATCAGGATTTTAGTGGCAGACCAGATACTGGAGCATGGATAGCGATCGTTCCGCGTGTGCATCCCTGAAAGAGACGTCTCAGTTAGGAATGATGGTGTACACTGAAGGAGATGGAATTCCCCTATGAAATATCACACATTACACGTTCTAAAATATGAAACATAACGTAGCCTAGGAGATGACTATACTGAAATCACTTATGTACAATCGGAGAATCAGCCCAGCGTAGGCTTTAACAATGAACACGTGATTGGACTCACACAAAGATGAAATGAACACTGTTACAGCTTAACTTAAATAGCCCTTAAATTGCACTGGTGGAGGGATAATTGATTATCACGGGATCTTTACTCGAGTTCAAGGTACACAAATGGCAAGGCATGGGGATACAGGTAGGCAAACAAGGGAGGATTGCATTTGTGGAGGGAGAGGTTAAAGTTTAAAGAAATGGAAATTAAGGAGTTTAAGTAAAAAGGGAAAGGGCTGGTCTTGACTACTTTCAAACGTATGAACCTTTTATGACTGTTATTGTCGCCTACAACCAGTCCAGGTCCTTTTGAAGTCAGTCCAACAAGCGGAGCTGGAGAAAAACGCGGCGCGTCCGCCACAGATGAAATCAGGAGTCCGTCTCTGTCCTGCTTTTCAAAAGCAGGGCGTATTCGGGCGTCTGGCGGGGCCAACCGTACCTGGAAGCATGTCAAAAGGCCAGTAAGGAGGGCAGGGGAAAAGCACACTTATCATTATATGCCTACCGATTAAAATGCTACCTGTTCCCTAGCTCTAAATGCCCTTTTTGCCCATTCCCACTCACTAACATGTCTCCCCATTGCGTGATGGGGGGGGGGGGTTTGGTATTGTTTTCTGGATCGCACAATGTTGGTGGGGTGCAGTTAAGGCCTACAGAGGCCTACTAACGGCTGTTGACTGGTTCAAATAAGCGCGGGTCTTTTGTGACGCCCGACTCAAGAGGCAGAGGAATAACAGATTAATTCAAAATTGATTGCCGGAATTAAATATACAGGAAGGGAGGGATGTTTATTCAATAATACATATATATATATATATATATATATATATATATATATATATATATATATATATATATATATATATATATATATATATATATATATATATATATATATATATATATATATATATATATATATATATATATATATATATATATATATATATATATATATATATATATATATATATATATATATATATATATATAATCACCTTCCTTATGGGAAAATGAAAGGTTGACATAAATCACGCTGTGCATAATTCTGTTAAATAGTTGCCTGTAGAATATTTTTAGGGAGTCTGAGAGACAATAGTCGGATCAGTATGAGATTTTGGAAGAGCCTTATTCACACCTTACCGTAATTTTCATTACCAAAAGTAAACAGTTAAGGCAGTTTGTTCTTGAAAATGAGCAGAAATTCCAACAACGATGATACCAATCCAAACGAGTGACTTCAACGTCACGAAAACGTCACTATTAAGCCCCACCCACCCATCTCAAATCTCTCTCTCTCTCTCTCTCTCTCTCTCTCTCTCTCTCTCTCTCTCTCTCTCTCCTCTTCTTGAATTTCCACCCAGTTTCCAGACCCTTAAACATAGATTGAAAGGTTAGGGGAGGACAGTGATACCCTCGGTCAACTTCGCACTCATGCGCTGTCAAAGCTAATTTTAATCTGGCCATTTTTCTTTTATCGGCTACTTTCCTCTCCTTATTTGATGTCAGTGACTGAAATGGAGGCTACGCCACTGTAACTTTCAGTCACTGATTGATTGATTGAATCATTCATTCATTCGTTTTTTTTTAACTCGGTTTAAGCCGTAAATTTCGTGAATTCACTGTTATTGAGTTTTTTTTTTTGCAGAGGTTTTGATTCATTTTTTTTTCTTTTCCTGTTGTGTTTTGACCCACACTGACACCTCTCGGTTGTATAATTTTCAATTCTGGTCTGGCTTTCTACATGGTTACCATAATAATAATAATAATAATAATAATAATAATAATAATAATAATAATAATAATAATAATAATAATAATAATAATAATTACATGGAATATACGGTCAGTGGCCGAGTCTTAATACATTTAAAATGAGTTGTTATTTTTTTTATTTGAGAGTAACAGATAACTTGTAAGTAAAGGCTAATTATGGTGCTGCTGAAAACAAAACATATTAAAAAAAAAAAGGTGGAGGAAAGGGGATTGCGTTTGTTTTATTTATGCTTCTTTGCAGACTATGAAAAGAGGTGGAGACCTGATGGTCGTGTTCATGAAGGTCGCCTATTGTCTGCAAGTCTGGCTGACTGGTACATAACAGGCGCTGACTGGTTGGTGCTGAGGAATTCTGCCGGCTCGAGGAGAAAGGTGTCTGTAGCGTTTTCTCAGGTGCGCTCGTTGTTTTCCTGATGGTGGTTGGCAGAAGGAGGGTTTCCTGAGTGTAGTATTTAGAGTCAGAGTCCACCAAAGAATGTTGAGGGCCTCCTTGTACCGGAGGCAGCAGTCATCCATGTCATCACTGAGGACCGTGGTGTTCACTACTCTGCTGGAGTTGGGTGTCGTAGCCATGCCCCCTAATGTAGTGTTGACACACCACCCCTTAATGTAGATGGACGGCAATCCTCTTAGAGAGGCGTGTTGTTTTCATACCAGTGTATGAATAGTGTCTGTGTTACCAGCACTTCTCACGGCTTCGAGACAAAGGTCTACAGGAAAAAACCACAAAAAATCGGACTTTGCCTCTACAGCCATGGAGCGTGCTGATTGCCCTCTCCCACTGCTCTTCCTGGAGTGCCACCTCCAACGAACTGGAACGCGTCGCCCAGACTCCAGTTAACAACAAATATTCTTACGATCAAGTAGTAAGGGTGCTAAGGAATGAAGTCAACGGGTGATATAAGAGGGAAAGCCGTGTCCCATGGCGGGGGGAGCACAAGGACTGTGAAATTATAAAATTATATACAGGGGAAACATAAATACGGAGTATAAGAACAAGGCATCCCTGAAGAACATCACTGGGGCTCTTGTAACTAATCCCTGCCAAAGTAGACACAACAGTCGACCTAACGATCTATTATAAGAATCAGAGGACTGCCCAGTACCTCATGAAAAACTGCTCCTCAGTCAGCAGAGACCCCATAAAGAGGAGAAGAGTGGTCTACCAAATACTGTGCCCCGAGAATGGATGCCGCCATTCTTACATTGGTATGACAACGATTCACCTCTCTAAGAGGCTTGCAGTCCATCTACATGAGGGGCGGTGTACCAACATTGCATGAGGGAACACGTCAATGCCCCCAAAGATCTGTAGATTGTAAGGAGTACCACAATTTTCAGCAGCAACATGGACCACTGCTGCCTCCACTACATTCTTCGGTGGAAACCAACTTTCAGTGTTACTCAGAAATCCCTCCTTCACCCACCATCAGGAGAACAACGAGGTGCGCCCCTGGGACAAAGTTGCAACCACCCTCCTCCCTGAGCAATGAGCAGAGCCCCTCGGCAACAACCATTTAGCGTCGGTGTCGGTCAGCAAGACTTGCAGCCAATAGGAGAGCTACCTGAATATACCCAACCAGTAAAAAATCTGCCCCCTTCTTTGTCACCACGTTTCCGGGTATAGATATTCCCTGTATGTAACCCTGGTGCCCTTCACCTCCCTTCATTGGTAGCGAGGACTACCGAAGCATTGGAATAATAAAACTTTTGGCAGTTGCTTTATGTTTACCTGCTGAAACGAGGAAACTTATACATCAAGTTAAGAAAGGGTAATATAAGCTCAACAGCATACTGAGTGCAATTCTTTTCAACGAAAGTTTGCCTCAAGAGGGTCTTCTTCCAAGACATTATTATTATTTGTTCTCTTATATCAAAAATTTTAATTATAGAAATCCTTGTATACCACAAGTCACCCTGATACTGCCATCTCTGCCTCTCCCGCCCAGGTAACGGAGTTACAAACAGCTGACTCGGTGCAGGCGCCTATGCTGGTTTGAGAAGAGAGGAGGCTGTAAACAACCGTGGAGGCCGTCACCTGAGGAGATCGCGACGGTTGGCTTGTTGGAGATCGAGAACGAGGGAATTACCTTGATCATCTTTTTTTGTAAAGAATGTGTCTTGTTTACCCTTTTTAAAGTTTGTTTTTAAGTCCTCATAACCAAGACTGTCATTTCTAGCTGAAGAAGGGAGCTGAGCAGGCTCTCGAAAGCTCCTGGAATTTATTTTATCATTTGTAAATACATTACTTTACATAAATGTGGATTTTGTATTTTATATTTTATTATTATTATTATTATTATTATTATTATTATTATTATTATTATTATTATTATTATTATTATTATTATTATTATTGTCCTCTGATTTTGAGGACACTTGATAGGTAGACACCTTATGGATTAGTGATTAATTTTTCCAAAATGTTTTACTCTACAGCCTATTTTTCAAGATCGCTGATCGACTTCAGAAAAAAACTAAAAAAAATTTTTCTACAGCTTTAATAAATAAATCCTTTCAGTATTTCTGTGAAACTTGCATGGTGTGTGCATTTGAGATTATAGGGTATTTTCTTCAAATATACTTTACCCCGGGCCTTTTTCAAGGTCGTAAACTTCAAGGTCGACCTTCCTTTTTCCCTTTTTTTTTTAATAGAACTTGTTAAACACACAACACTGTGGGTGAAGGTTATTTTCCCAAAATATTTTCGACTTATCCATGCTTTTTGATATTGATAACAAATCTGCTGGAATATCAGTTTTATTTTCTTTTATTTTGAGATTATGTTTCCATGAATAGTTTGACCTTCACCTATTTCTTATAATATTACGAGTCTCTTCATAAAATTTCTTTCTCTTTGCTTTCACTGGTAATTGGTAGGTCGGAACTATGAGCTGGTAATTATTTCCGCGCGAAAGTTTTAACCTTGACTTTATTCCTGTTTTTCGGTGTATCTCGGCTTCAAAATACTTGGCAGAACGTATAATAATGAAGTTCTAAGGATGAAACAGCACCTCTTGAAGGCTGGAGTATTTCTCATTCTTCTGCTCGTTATCAAAAATTTTTATGGTTTTATTCCGGCAGTCACCCTTATTAAATTTTACTATTTTTACTGCAAACAAGTTATTTATGATAAACTCTTTCAACACGTTTTTAGAATATATGCTGCAACGACTACATTCAGTAATGTCTTTGTTGGAGGAGTGTGCGTGGGAGCAGGTACAGCTGAAATCTAGATAAGTTGTATTATTATTGCTCATATTATCAAAATGGCGAAATAATCCATGCGAAATATTTTGCAAGATCCTTGATTTGAAAGCGTACATTCACAGAAAACCAAATCTGTATTTGGAAACAATAAGAATAATACATAAAAATAGTCACATATTTGCATATAAATAAAAGTCTCACAGTTGTTAGGTGAACGGAGCTTGGCAATTTATAGGCGTATTATATCCCGTTCTATACTTACTCGCACCAGCAACAATAGCAATACCAGCAGGATCGTTCCACATTTTCTCAGTAAATGGAGACTGCCTTTGTGGTATTGATTTCTTCGATACTGACTCTTTTCTACCCTTTCACTTCTCTCAGTCTTTCTGGATTAGGACACGCAGTCTTTCTGGATTAGGACACGCAGTCTTTCTGGATTAGGACACGCAGTCAAGGTGTGGTTTCCATTTATTTCACTTACTACGGCCCATTTCGCTTGTGTCGCAGGCATTGTCATGCAAGAACTTAGATACAATAACATCCAGCATTCGATTTATATATCCAAGAGGACGGCAGTGTTGGTTTGGGGTGGGGGTATTGTTATAATTATTGTTTAAGTTGCTTAGTTTCCTTGAGGGATGGTTCAAAAAACCCACCCAAAGAAATCGCATCTATGGACGTCGAAAGCTTGTTTACTAACGTGCCAGTAGACGCCACCATAAACATAATCCTCAATCATATGTAGGCTACAGTTCACAAGCAACCCCACCACAAATCCAAGAAAAGGCCATACGGACCACGCTCGAATCATGCACAAAGGAAGGACCATTTTACTCCCACAAAGAAGAATTGTTCTGCCAAGTAGATTGTGTGGCCATGGGTTTCCCCCTAGACTTTCTTATGGCGGACACATACATGACCAATTTAGAGGACACCGTATTCATCAACCATGAAAAACCTGAAATCTATGCAATATAAATTGCACCACAATCAGCAGCAGACAAGATGCACAGACACTGAAAGACATCTTAACAGAATAATCCGTGATGAAGTTCACCGTAGAACACAGCGTAGACCAAAAACTACCATTCTTAAATGCATTATTAAACACAGAGACAAGAAAATATGACATGGAGGAATAAACAAAGGTGACTAACATCTGGCGCTGCCTTAATTGGAGAGGTGAGTGCCCTGAGGCACATGCAGTAGACGGTCGGTGGTTAGATCATATACTGTACGTCAGGCCTTCACCCACTACATTACATGAAAAGCAACACACGCAAAGGTGGACGGATATAATAGTTGCTCACAAACACCAGATTTCCAATAAAATAAATCAATCTTAAATATGAAGTTTTTTTTTTTTTTTTTTTTTACTATTCCTATTCCTAACAATTAACCAACAAACAGAACGACCTAAAAAGGAGATAGGACAACAGATAAATATATTATACCAGACCAATTTCAACAACGAATACAACAAGAACAGCAACATCACCAAGAAAATTATGAATGAGGGAGTCAAACCACTAGCCCTGTACACCAACAAAAACATATGGGTATATTGCGAGGAGGAATGCAAACCTTCCAGTGTAACTACATCAGTAAGACAGTGACCACACCTAGTCGGCGACTAATGGCACCCGCACAGAATCACGGGAGCCATCTTCCAACACTACACAGACAAACACGACGAGAAACTAATGTTACAAGAATTGATAGAAACATCAGAGTAAAATACAAATGCAACGCGCATCGGGACCTGGCGATAACCGAAGCTGCGCGTATAGCAACAAACAAATTAGCGCTAAACATCCAGAAGGATAGGGCCCTCCCCCCCAGCCTCCACCGCCAAAGGGGTAGAAAATAGGGCCAAGGCCACGGCCAAAACAAGCCCTGCACAAGAAAACATTAATATTATATAAGCAACATTAGAACAAGAAACAGAACATAAAACCAGTGCGATAATATAGTTACTCCCTGTAATAAATATTATGTAAATATAATGTAAATAATTAACCACACTGTAGTAAACAAAGCATTACAAATGAAAGCAATGACAACCTCCTCAAACCTACACTGCCGTCCTCTTGGAGATGTGAATGGAATGCTGGGTACTATTGCACCTTCGTTCTTGCACGCCAAAACCTGCGACACAGGCGAAACGGACAGTAGCAAGTGCGAAAAAAATGGAAGCCACACCACGACTATGGGTACTTATTCAGAGATTTGATGAAATACTGAAAGAAGTGGCAAAGTACGAAAAAGTCAGTATCAAAGACATCAATGCTACAAAGGCAGTCATATGCAACAATATATATATATATATATATATATATATATATATATATATATATATATATATATATATATATATATATATATATATATATATATATATATATATATATATATATATATATATATATATATATATATATATATATATATATATATATATATATATAGAGATAGAGATAGATATATATATATATATATATATATATATATATAGTATATATAGAGATATATGTGTATTATATATATATATTTAGATAGAGATATATGTGTAGAATTTAGATAGATTTTAGTGACAAGAGGAATTTTCCCCTCTGACAAAGAATTCCTCCCGGTTTTCCAGCGTCCCAAAAAATACAAGTAGCCGAAGGTACGTATTGACTGAACCAGTTGGTTGCACACGTTTCTGCAGGCTATTTGTATCGGAATAACTCGGTCTTTTATGGTGAAATTTATATTTTCGAACTGTATTGGAACCCATAAACCACAAATGTTTTGAGATGAAATGTTCGTGCGAAATGGTGGTCACATACGGAAGGTGGCGCCAGTTTTGGAAATAACTTCAACGCAGATGTGTAGGTTTAGAAAATTGAGTTTGCGTAGAAAAAAAGTTTAGGGATATTCATAATAAAAGTGGATTTATTTATGAATTAAGGAATGTTCAGTTTTTTACTTGTGTAGAGAAAGATGCTCCTGTATAATTTCTTTACTATTATATATCCCTTCATATTTCTGGTTGACTCTTATGCTCTGTCACAACCCCTATTATTTCAAAACTCCTAAATTTTAATGGAAAACCAAACTCCGAAAGAAATCAGATGCAGCAGGAGCAATGGCAAATAATTTTTTGAAGGAATATCTGAAAAAGTTGTTAGTGCTTTTTTTTTCCGGTAGAGATTGAGTGCTAGGATAGTGGCGTGTATCATGAGATGTCACTCATTATAAGATCAAGCTATACAAGGGCGTATCTTCAACAGCAATTGTTGTTCAGTATTATAGAAAACAGTCAACAACAACAACAACAAAAACCCAAAGAAGAGCTTCTCCATATGTAACCTATAACTATACTAGTTACTCAGGATGGCGGAACTGTAAAGAGCTTAGTAAAGATGATGACTGGGATGACATCGAATTACAGTGAGGCTCATTTGGTGAGTTCAAGGAAAAAGGATCACTGAGAAGAGAGAAGCAAAGATACAGATCCTTTGAGTGGGAGCGTAATCTATCGCTCCAAAAAAAGAGAAGATAGTCGTATGTTATGAACTGTAGATGTGTATGGGTTTTTTATAAGTAAGAGGTAAGATCAGGATGGCTGAAGGCTTAGAACGGGAAGATAATTCATTAAGGTTTTAACTTGTCTTTCAATGGTGAAGACATTAACCTCACTATAACCTCGTGTAAAAATCAGCTTTGTAGGTATACCACCAGTCCACTGCCAAAGTAAACTATTTATGGCAAGGATTTTATGTTAAACCGTTGGAAACCATCGACATAGCTTTCCCGGTGTTCTCATAAGATAGATGCACAGATATTCCATAGAATCTTATTTTAATTTCATCTGCCTCATGACTGAATAGGTAATGAAACTCCAACCAATTTTTTTTATTTTTTCATTCTACAGGATCATAAGTTCAAACTTAGTGGTTATTTGCGGATTAATAAGATGTTGAAATTCCCAGTTACTATATATATATATATATATATATATATATATATATATATATATATATATATATATATATATATATATATATATATATATATATATATATATATATATCAAATTGCAACCCTCTAACTCAGAAGTTTAGTTGCCATAATCGTCCATCTGGCAACGATAGAACAGGCCACCACAAAAATTATACCAAGACTACCGAAAGATGGATCTAATTTTCGGTAGTACGATCGAAAACTTGATTTTTTTTTGTTTCCTGTTGCAACTAAACTTGAGATATATATATATATATATATATATATATATATATATATATATATATATATATATATATATATATATATATATATATATATATTTCTACAACGAAAATTAGATCCATCTTTCGGTATAATGGTATAATCCATCTTTCGGTAGTCTTGGTATAATGCTGTATGAGCCGCGGCCCGTGAAACTTTAACCACCGGCCGATGGTGGCCTGTCCTCTATCGTTGCCAGATGGACGATTATGGCTAACTTTAACTTCTGAGTTAGAGGGCTGCAATTTGATATGTTTTATGACTGGAGGGTGGATGATCAACATAACAATTTGTAGCCCTCTACAAAGGGGTTCAGAGTCGATGAAACACGGTTTTTCGGCAACACCTTTTTTATCAAAGCACCGGATAAAGGTGAAAGTTAGCAAATGTATATTTTATAACTCCTACCTAATTTTTGCAAGTATTATTTAGTACCTA
Source organism: Macrobrachium rosenbergii (assembly GCF_040412425.1). Classification (NCBI taxonomy): domain Eukaryota; kingdom Metazoa; phylum Arthropoda; class Malacostraca; order Decapoda; family Palaemonidae; genus Macrobrachium; species Macrobrachium rosenbergii. The sequence continues at coordinate 5,846,136 of NC_089783.1, read as the reverse complement.
AGTTTGATAGTTTTGATATGTATAGAGTAAAATGAAGACGCCGATGCCCGAACCGAGAAAATCGCAGACGAGGCTCCTAAAACTATTCGTGGCGTAAACATAATATGATATCATGAGGCTCCACCCATCCACCAGGTAGGCAGTAAGTCACTAACAGGTGAGTTCGATAATGGCCAGCAGGATATGGAATTGTTCCCCTTGGTTGCAAGGCTGCATTTGTCCTACGGATTGCCACTTTCTCTACAATCGAGAAGACCCGTGGCAAGATTTACTGCAGCGTGAATAGGTAATTATTTCTATAGTGGGTAACAGTTACCTGGAAACACTCATCTCTTGCTGCAGCAAATAGAATGCTATATTGTCGAAACCTGAGGTAAAATAAAACGGATTGTCTTTTTGTATTCCCGGTCTGGTTCATTTTGTGGATGAATATCAAGAAAATGGAAGAATTCCAAGTTAACAACTTAGTCCCAACAACTGCTGTGGCAGTTGCGATGAAACCTCCACAGAATAATAATAATAATAATAATAATAATAATAATAATAATAATAATAATAATAATAATAATAATAATAATCAAGTCAAGGGGACGATGGCAAAACCTGCTCACCATCATTGATATCGCTGAAGCCTAGGATGGGTACTAATATCAATTAGAGAATATGTCTTCGTCAAGTGGGCAGAGCCACAGTGAAGAGACGTTTTCCCCATATGTAAGCGTCCTTCACTGTGGATGGAGCCTCGTGACGTCATAGGTTAAATGTCACTATTGTGTTCAAAGCCATCACCTGCGATTTTGATGGCTCTGACATAGGAAACCCACTTTTATTCTGATAGTACCAGAACTATTGAACTTGGGTATTAAATAATACTTGTATATCGTAGTTATAAACAAATCTACCCTAGATAATTTTTTTTACTTCAGGTTTTATCATAAATGATCATGGATCAGAGGAAATGACAGAGGATGCAGTTTGTCGAGCACCTGAGGTCTTAAGCAAAGAAAACGTGATAAAATTTGCAAATGGCAAACCACTGAAGATTCAGTTCGTAAAAATTCGGGGCTATGAAACTTTTATTGGAGATGATAAATTCACATGTTCTACTGAATGTCAAGTTTATTTATTCTTTTGTGAGTTTTTTCCAGACTGAATAATGAAAATGGCGTTACTTTACTCCATAGCTTGTGAGGTATCCACTGAATGAATCACCAATAAAAACTACATAAGTCAGTATTTGGATAATTACCTACATACAGTTAGCATGTTGTATCACTCTAATATAATAAAACATTATAATTACATAATAGTGCAGTGTAATATTATAACAGTAATGAAAATAACAAAGAAATTAAGTACAAATATAAATGGAAGAAAATTAGTCAGTTACGTGATTAGTGGGGCACAGCTCTCGTCACTACTGGCGATAACAGTCTCGCACGCACGAGGCAGTAATAACGGCACTGAGTTCACATTCAAGATGTTCTACTGAGAAACAGCATCAAACACGAGTGTGCAGCTCCCTATTTACCACATGAGAATGGTGCACCTGAGAGAAAATGTCACACCTTATTTGAAATGGCACATTACCTTATATTAAATTCTATGTTACCCAAATTTTTATAGCCATATGCAGTCAATGCTGTTGCATACATAAGAAATCGGTGCTACAACCAGCATATTAAGCAAACCCCTTTTATGTACTCACTAGTAAAAAAGGTGACTTGAGAAATGTTAAGGCTAGATGCTCATAGTAGGAAACGTGTGTTTGTTGGTTATGACATAGGAAGCCCACGTTATCTTGTGTATCATCCTGACAACAAATGTGTTAAAAAATAGAGGTGTGTGGTGTTTGTTGAAAAGAATGGGACTAGAAATGGCTTTATTCCCCCATTGAGCGATGATTGTGCAGAGGATTTTAGTAAAGATAATGATGACGAAAAGTGTGAAAGCGTTGTGGTCCATAAAACCGATGTTGAAAGTAATGATGAAAATGCAGCGTCCTGTAAACCTGAAGTTCAGCAGTCACCCAAAATTAGGAGGAATCCTGTAAGAGAAAAAAGTTTCCAAAATGCTTTGATGACTAAGTAATTGGTGGCAATATAACCAAAATGCTGTCTATAGATGTAATTTTATGTTCTGATAACATATCAAGAGTCCAAATCATCACCAGACTCACGAAAGTTGTATAAAGCAATGGAAGAAGAAATATCATCTTTGAAGGATAACGACACATTTGAAGTGCCTCCACTCCGGATAACAGCAGTCATTGGGTGTACGCACTCACGGGAGGACCTGATGGGTTTACTCGATACAAGGCTTGTCATGTTGCGAAAGGTTATATTCAAACGGAAGGGACTGATTAGCAGGAAACTTTTGCTCCTAATGCCAGGATGACCTCATTGAGAGTGGTTATGGAACTGGAAGCCCAATTGGCTATGAATGTTTGTCAGTTAGATGTAAAAGCCGCTTACCTCAGTACACCCACTGATTGTGAAATTTTTGGAGAACAGCCTGAAGGTTTTGTGTGGAAATAAAAAAAAATCCTTGTATGGTTTGAAAAAAAAAAAGTGGCAGTAATTGGAACAATGCATTGCATGATTTTTTGGTCGATTTAGGATTTGTTCAGTCTTGTTCAGATTATTGTTTATATTCAAGAAACACAGAAAGTTCTATGATATTTGTAATTGGCTGGGTTGATGGCTTTATTATAACATCAAGTGACGTGTTTATTAAATGAAACCAAGCATGAACTACAAACAAAGTTCAAGCTGTCAGACTTGGGAAATGATCCTACTTTCTAAGCATAGCGTTCAAATTTGAAAATAGTATTGTGAAAATGAGTCAAGGTCATTATCTCAAAAAGATTCTCCATAAATTCCAGATGGAAAACTATAAGCCAAGAGCTACGAATTGTGAACTGAAGTCGTTGATGTGTTTATAATACAAAGAAATGATTGGTAGTTTAGTTTATGCAGTGACATGTGCTAGACTTGATTTGAGTTGGACTGTTACGAAATTATCACAGTACTTAAACAAACCAAGTGCTGAACATCATGCAGCTATTTAATGTTTTGAGGCATATTCAAGGTACATTAGATTATGAGTTATGTTTTCATAAACATATGAGATGGTTTGATATTGTATGGGTTTGCCGATATTTATATAAATTCTCAGAATCTAAATTCTATGAACTTTTTTGTTCAGTTCCTAGATATAAATTCTACTGTACAAGTGGAAGTCTTCACTGGTAATCCGTTAGTGCTTTCATTTTACTAGACTCAGAACCAGGGCTGTATACTGTAAACCACTGCACTAGTTTTGTTTTTGACTTCCTTAAATTTATCATTGATATCTAAAGGGACCATAAACTATTCCATATATATATATATATATATATATATATATATATATATATATATATATATATATATATATAGTATATATATATATATATATATATATATATATATATATATATAGTATATATATATATATATATATATATATATATATATATATATATATATATATATATATATATATATATATATATATATATATATATATATATATATATATATATATATATATATATATATATATATAAATATATATAAATATATATATATATATATATATATATATATATATATATATATATATATATATATATATATATATATATATATATATATATATATATATATATATATATATATATATATATATATATATATATATATATATATATATATATATATATATATATATATATATATATATATATATATATATATATATATATATATATATATATATATATATATATATATATATATATATATATATATATATATATATATATATATATATATATATATATATATATATATATATATATATATATATATATATATATATATATATATATATATATATATATATATATATATATATATATATATATATATATATATATATATATATATATATATATATATATATATATATATATATATATATATATATATATATATATATATATATATATATATATATATATATATATATTCTTCTTCTTTCTATTTATTCCTTATCAGTCCCACTGTATAGCAGCTCGAGTAAACTTTCTCCATCTACTTCTATTCCTAGCATCTTCTTCCCCCAGTCCCACCTCACCCATATCCCTCCTCACCATATCCATCCATCTGATCTGTTGACGCCCCACACTCCTCCTCCCCATCACTGGCATGTTCTTGGCTCTCTTGATTGGTTCCACCCTCTCTCTTCTTATTACATGGCCATAGTATCTCACACGAGCTTCCCTAGCCTTCTCCTTTACATTACATATACCACACACTCTTTTTATATCTTGACTCTCCCTCCTTTCCAGTAGTGATATTCCAGCAATCTATCTCACCATCCTCATCTCGGTTCTTTCCAACAGTCCCTCCTCTTCCCTCTTAAGTGACCAGGTTTCTGCCCCATATAATAGTACAGTCATGATAACTCTTATAAATCTTTATTTTGAGCTTTAATGGCATTTTCTTGTCTAAAACAACTGCAGTTACTTCTCTCCAATTTCGCCATGCTTCTTTCACTCTCTGTCTCTCTGCTTTCTCAGTACCTCCCTATCCTGTTATTATTGATCCCAAATAGTTAAGCTCATTGTTCTGCTTTAGCACTGTACCATCTTCCACTTGAATGTTTACTTCTTCATGTCCTTCTCTACTACTAGTCATTAGCTCTGTCTTTCCAATGTTCACTTTAAATCCTCTCCTTTCTAGGGCTCCTTTCCATGCTAAAACCTTTCTTGCAGTTCTTCTGTGTTTGCTATAATGACTAAATCCTCAGCAAACAACAGATCCCACCGTTCATCGTTGCTCCTTAATTCTGACGAGGAACAAGAGTGGACTCAGAGCTGATCTCTGATGGAAGTCCACCTCCACAGGGAATGTCTGTCTTCCCATATTTTGTTTGTACAGTAGTTCTTACACCCTCATATATCATCTTCACCAACCTTACCAACTTCTCTTGTACTCCTCTCTTTCTCAAACACTAATAGACTACTGTTCTTGGTACCCTGTCATACGCCTTTTCAAGATTCACAAAACACAAGTAAACTTTCCTGTTTCCTTCTAGAAACTTCTCTTGGACTTGTCTTACTATAAAAACAGCATCTACTGTGCTCTTTTCTTCCATAAACCCAAACCGCTGCTCGTGTATATCTATCAACTCTCTCAACCTTCCTTCTACTATTCTTTCTAGTATCTTGAATACATGCTCCAAAAGGTTTATTCCCATGTAGTTCCCACAGTTTAACACGTCTCCATTTTGTTTATACATTTTATTCATCCAACTATTGCTCCAGTCCCTTGGCATTTCTCTACATCCCAGATATATATATATATATATATATATATATATATATATATATATATATATATATATATATATATATATATATATATATATATATATATATATATATATATATATATATATATATATATATATATATACATACATACACACACACACACACACACACACACACACACACACACACATATATATATATATATATATATATATATATATATATATATATATATATATATATATATATATATATATATATATATATATATATATATATATATAAAAGTTCTCAGAATCTATATTCCATGAACTTTTTGTTCAGTTCCCAAATCTAAATTCTACAAGTTTACTTTAGAATTAGAAAAAGACAACTGCCTCCTTTTCTTAGATGCTTTAATACGTAGAGAACCCTTTCAATGGAATTTCAGTATTTATAGGAAACAAACTCACAACTTAACTTATGTCCATTTTTATTCAGGCCATCACCTGAATATCAAAATATTTTTTTTCTTCTATGTTTTTAAGAGCGTTGAGCATTGACAGTCCCCAGTATTTGGATCAAGAAACTGAATACATAAGAAAAATAGGGACAGATTAATGTTATCCTTCACATATACTAGATTTTTTTTTTTATAATAAACCCCACAAAAAGTTTTATAGTGAAAGTAAAACGGAGAAAGAAACCCCTAAGAACATTCTTCGCTTGCCTTATTTTAGTGGTTTTGAAAACGTAAAATCATTGCTAAAATCTTTTAATGTCAACCTTGTATTTTTCTGTAATAACACACTGAAAGCAATGTTAGTAAAAAATAGCCCTAAAGAAAACAGCAACATATTATATAAAATTCCATGTTTGGACTGCAACCCTTTTTGTATTGGCCAGTCTAACAAGGAATTAGGCGTACGTATTAAGCAACATAAGTATTGTGTCAAAACTGGGGAAACATCCAGTGCTACATTCATTCATTTAAGTAAAAACTCTCCCAGGATAAACTGGACTGAAAGTTCAGTGATTGCCATATTGAGAGATTTCTCTTCACGAAATCTTTTAGAATCCGCTACTTTACAGTAAACTTCTAGTTGTAATTTTAACCTTAGCCCTGCATTAGGAAAATGTTCAAGAACGATAAAATCACTGACTTAATTACAAATTAGTTACCTTATATATATTTTCTATGTATTTTTATGTTTGATGTATATTTTTTTTGCAAAAATGTTCACCTTTCAAAAATTTTTGTTGCTTGCCAAAAAAAAGAGAATTATTAAGTTGTACATTTACAAAATTTGTTGGTGGTCAATTACCTTCCTTGTATAATCTTTTAATTGTGCTGTCCCTACTTCTGAACGGTTGAGCCTATCCTTCATAAAACCTTTCAAATATTAAATCATGCCTTGGTAGTTCTACTAATTCTTCAATTGTGTTGGATTCCAGGTACATATTTTTTTCCTTTGTAATCCCCATCTGTCATTTATTCGACCTTTCTTGGTAAATTTTTTCTTTATATTTCTTCAGTTTCCTAAGTAAAGGACTAGAAGTTGAAAGGCCTTGCAGCACTCCATTGTTTCTCTTCCTCAAGGATTTTGTCTTTATATATATATATATATATATATATATATATATATATATATATATATATATATATATATATATATATATATATATATATATATATATATCGAGATGGAGAGAGGAAGAGAGAGAGAGAGACAGAGTGTGTGCAGGAGACATGGTATGGGATTATGTGAATAATTCCACGTCGTGGAAGAGGGCATATCTTTTGAAACATTCCCCATCCTTATTTATATAATGATATTCAAGGTATTTATATTTTTCCTTCATTTTGTGTCCGTCTGTAAGTTTCTCTCTATCATCTGCCGAGACTCAAAATAGCAGTCGACTTATCGGATGCCTTACTCACGGCTTAGGTCAAGTGTGACAGAATGTGTTCAAGGGGATGTAACTAAATCTTCCTCAACTGACCCAAAATGGAAGCCTCGGTTCCACACAATTGATCTGAGAGTGGTGCCATTACCCAAATTGAGTTCACACACAGAGACAGATAACTTAATAGAGACAGGGACTAAGGACAGGGACAGAATGGGTTTACTGTTGATACACGAATAAATATTATAAATCGTAATTGAAAAGAATTTGCTCAGACTATAATGGATTCATTCTTTAACGAGTAGATTATGAAAATGACTTTTATTTCTGTGAAACCAATTCCAAGTACAATAAAGTGAAGAGGAATTTTTGTAGAGTATAATTACCAAGGAATAATCCAGTGAAGTAAAATTTCTAACTACCATGCTTGTGCGATACCTCTCGGAAATAGCATGCAACTGCGTACGGTATCAGGGAAATAGAAGGAAATAATCTTCTCCTGTAATTAGAGGTGTCATACAGCCCATTTCCTGATGGAAATATAGTGCAGCTCCATGCATTAAAGAGAATATTTAAACAATATATATATATATATATATATATATATATATATATATATATATATATATATATATATATGTGTGTGTGTGTGTGTGTGTGTGTGTGTGTGTGTGTTTGTGTGTATGTGTGTGTGTACACACATACACACACATATATATATATATATATATATATATATATATATATATATATATATATATATATATATATATATATATATATATATATATATATATATATATATAGTCTGAAACTGCACTTGAAGTGCTATGAGAATTTGAAAGTGTAGTTGTATTAGGATATTCAGGTGCAATGGTAGGTAACACAGATGTTGTTGGTTTACATGGAGTTCCTAGACAATATAATAATGGATAGAATCTTTGGAAGGTGATCAGGAAAGACCTTGATTGATGGACTGGATTGTGTTTGGAAAGGACTTGATTGCCACGAGGATATCGAAATTAGTTAAGAAAAACAGCAAGTTCATTGACATACGGTGAGAATAGGGGTAGCTAGGGGTTGAAGAGAATGTTGAGATTAGATCTAAGTCTAAGCTAGAGAGAATAAGGTGAAAATAATGGCTGTATACTACGTCAAGATAAGTGTCCCCAACAAGGAAATGAGAAGAGCATCTGAGAAAAAAGTAAGAATCATACATTCGATTCGGGTTAAAGACGGTGAAGTGAAAATAGTAGACGGGGTCATGGAACATCATATAGTGTTTTTGGAAATCAAGAGCGGGGGAAAGGAATAACACAAGTTTCAGGAAAAGTATAGGAAATGTTTAATGAAGGAAACAAAAAATCTATTTGTGATGTAGTTCCATGACATGAAACAAATCATGTGATATTATATGATAGGGTGGCTGGTTAGTCAAGAAGACAGTTAGGAAAAACAGAATTTAAGTAAAAAGAATAATGGGAGAAGGAAATCAAGTTTATGAATTATGAGAAGCTCTTCAGTGAAAAAAAGTCTGTAGTCAGAGAAGGTGAGGAAGAAATGAATCTCAAAAAACCATGGAAACTCACAAGCTGTCTGAAGTGAATGCAGAAGTGGGTTAAATGAGATAGTGTTGTGAACAGTCATTCAAAGCTCATAATAGGAGAAAGGCGAAGCTGAATGATGCAAGAGCGGGAGAGCTTAGTATAGTATGGAATAGAATATGGAATTTCGGCCAAAAGCCAAGCGCTAAGACCTGTGAGGTCTAACAGGAGGAAAACGCAGCAGTTGCACTATGAAACAATTGTTAGAGAGGGTAGAAAGTCATATGGAAGATAGGGAATATGAACGGAGTTACAGTAAAAGGAATAAAAAAGGTTGCAGCTAGGGGTCGAAGGGACACTGCAAAGACCCTTAAGTAATGCCTACAGTGCACCACACGAGGTGAACTGACGGCACTATCCCCCTACGGAGGAGAGGTTCGTATAAGTCTGATAAGACTTACAGAAGTTACTATTGACGATTGATATAGGTCAGTAAAGCGTCTGAATACCAGGAGTGGAAGAGATTACTGATGAAATGCTGCAGGATGGTGGTAAATTATGTGCGAGTGGCTGACTACATGTGTAAGGCATGTGTAGAAGAAGAAAATGTTTGGAAGGAATGGGTGGAAGAGATAATTGTGCCATTGTATAAAGGAGAATGTGATTAAGCCAATTTTAAGAGTTGTAATAGTGTAACTCTTACTCTTGTAAGAGTTATAGCGGTAGAACGTCACATCATATATCAGAGAAGGTAAATGGTAGGATTTTGATCTAGAAAGTACAGTTTAACTAACAATGGTAGAACAGTGAGTTTAGACCAGGAAAAATGTATCTATTGCTTGTTATAAAATAGCCGAGTTATGTAAGAAGCCTGAAGATAGATAGCAAATTTTGTATGCAGCTTTTCTTTGAAAGCTTTTGACTGAAACAATAGTGAGACAACGTGGAGTGTTGAATTTGCATTGTAAAGACAATATTTTATTGATAACAATTAAATAATTTTAGGACAGCTGTGACATTTATATCATAACTTTAAGTTTAAATAGTGAATGGTTTGGTGTAAATGTGGGTCTGAGATAAAGGCCTGCTACATCTTCATTGGTGTTCAATATATTCATGGGTAAAGTAATACAAGAAGACACATAAATGATTGTAGAAGTAGATGCAAAGTTGTCATAACAGACTGAGTCGTATATTGGTTGTGGAATGATCGAATTTTGTAGATCACACAGCATTGATTAGGGACAGCGAAGGAAAATAGCAAATTCAGGTAAAACCATTTGACAGGATTTGCAAGCAAAGAAAGTGGAGCTTAAGTATGAGAAGGAAAGAGTTCATGATTTTAAAATGAAGGCGAAAATGTTGGATTTCTGAATGCTGATAGTGATGAAAGATATATATATATATATATATATATATATATATATATATATATATATATATATATATATATATATATATATATATATATATATATATATATATATTTTTTTTTTTTTTTTTTTTTTAATCAGTAAGCTACAAACGTCCTTTAATATCCCATTCACTCTACCTCGGGAATAATATATTTTCATATATGTTACCGAAGGCCGCATGGGTTAAAATGCGTCCACTGTAGTCCTGAGTTCTTCTCTTCGCTGGTTCGAGCCCATGAGATGACGAACTTATTATCAACTAAAAAATTCCCCTTCGGTAACATATATGAAAATATATTATTTCCGAGGTAGAGCGAATTGGATATTAAAGGACGTTTGTAGCTTACTGATTGAATATGAATCACGGTGATGTGATAAAAAAAGTCATAATATGGCAGCGTGCGACAAACACGCTACGTGGTTAGCATGGCAGAGGTGGGTGAATATCGTCTCCAAATACAAACACCTGAGTTCGACGGGCGATTTGTATATGGGAAGACGATATCCACTTATACCTCACTTGCTGGCCGCGTGGGTTAAAATGCGTCCACTGTAGTCCGGAGTTCTTGTCTTCGCTGGTTCGAGTCCACGAGATGACGAACTTATTATCAACTAAAAATTCCCTTCGGTAACATTTATGAAAATATATTATTTCCGAGGTAGAGCGAATTGGATATTAAAGGACGTTTGTAGCTTACTGATTGAATATGAATCACGGTGATGTGATAAAAAACATATATATATATATATATATATATATATATATATATATATATATATATATATATATATATATATATATATATATATATATATATATATATATATATATATATATATATATATATATATATATATATATATATATATATATATATATATATATATATATATATATATAAGTTTTTAGATATATTACTTTGAGAAACCTTTTCACACGGGCAATGATATTATCATGACTCACAGAAATGTATCAAATAAAATTGACTTTCTCGGTTGCAATTTAAAACAATGTTCCAGTAAAAAAAACTTGGAAGAATTTGAGTGTAAAATCACCAACACTTTCAGTTCATTTGTTAGTTTAAAAATTACCATTTCTTTCCTCAGTCGCGGACTTTATGGTGAAGGATTTAAAAAAAAAAATCAGTTTTTGAGCCTTACAAAGCAGCTACGGAATAAAGATAAATCCCGTGTACGTACAATTTCCACTGTGAAATGCCTAATGGTCTTCAGCTAAACCCATATTTTGTTTGCAAACTTGCAAATTTTAGATTTTAACGCTCTTTCCTTTCAATACTTCTTTTATTTCTGTAAACCATTCATTACTTTCTTTATTTTTTTAATTCTTCTTAAAGCTTCCAATATATAAACTTTTTCATTTGCAACTTTTAATATGGATACTGATAAATCACACAAGACGGTAACTGCCTCCCTCTTAAATCTAAAACTAGCGTGCGATAGTTCTGCGCCCTGTTGTTAGGTTATGTACTTCAGTTGTTATGTAGGACAATGAGCCATTACTTGCTCAACTATGCATTTGTATGCAATCCTATTTTACATTACCTGATTGCCGATAACATGTAGAATTCGTATCTGCTGGTATTTTAGGTCTTTTACCCCTTGTAAGAGTTGCTAGACTATTTTCTCATATTCCTGTCTTTTAGTTTCTTAACGATTTTACAATCTGGACAATTCCACCTTAAAAGCATTTGCAAAAAAAAAAAAAAAAAGTTTGTTTTTTATACAGGAAATGAAAGGACCATAATTTGCTTTACGTTCCAATGTCTTGTGTTTTTCCATGGTCATTGTTGCCTCCGTTTCGTCTGTAAATGATGACACTCAAATGGGTATTGCTGAACACAGGTTTTCAGGTACATCCTGACTGCCACCCACCTCATTCGGTACAATGGAGTCGGACTACACAACTCCAGAAAAAAACCTGTTTAAGACAAAATCTTTTCCTCTGAAAAAGTTTGAATGATACATTTTCTTAGTATTACCAAACCCAATTTACACAAGCCACGTCACTTCGAGGACGTCATGTTTGTTTACATTTGGGGCAAGGTGCACAGCACTCCAAACGGCCTCGGGGCGTAACTTTCAGCTTGGTGGGTGATGGCAAAGCCTTTAAATACTTTTTTGGTGATGGTAGGCTCTGACACAGCTTAATTTTCCCAAATTAGTGCAACTTGCTTGACAATGCCAGCTTATTGTTCAGCCTATGGCTGTAACAACGACAAGGTGTTTGAAAAGCAGATCCCCAGTCTGCTCGTCAGCAGCAACATCCTGTCTCAACTGCTGGGCAAAGTTGAGAAGCAGGTACCTTTCAGACAGGTTATGTTCTGCCCAGCTCATCAAGACGGAAGTCTCCTGAATTCCATCATCCGGCTTTCTCTTCGCTGCAGGCTCTTCTACTAATTCAAATACGAGGTCAGAGAAATGCTTACTCAAAGCAACAAAAAGAACAGAAAAGCAAAGATACTTCAGCATTTATAGTGTGCCCATGTAATTGTGATTGTTTTTTTTTGTTTGTTTCAAATACCATTGTTACGTGGGGTTATTTATGCATGATCATAATTTCAGTCAACACTGGACGTATACATTAATAAATTTATCGGCCCAGTCAATATGCCACGGATTGAGCTCTATCCATGCTATTTCACAATCTCCAGGTAGTCTTTAGGTGTATATTTCAAAAGGCCTATCTGATATGATTCATAATATGTCCTACATACTGTATTACGTGCATGTTGTCATCAGTGCCTGTGTTATAGTAGATAATGCCATAGTGCAACCGCCCTGCAGTAGAGCTTTGTTGTTGAAATATTTATATCTACTGGGCTAGTTATTGTATTTTTTTTTATATAATTGTAAATGACTGTGATTGTAAAAAGGGCAAAATAATAACTATCGTACATAATTGTATTAAACAATGCTGGATGTGATGTAAGTAATAGTGTACGGTGTTCTACATCATTGTTGTATGTATAACAAATGATTTTAATGAAAAATTGCAGTTTTTTAATAATAGCTAAAAAAGCCAAGAATGCTGAATTTATCTCAGAAAGTAATGATATAAAATGAATTGCATTTAAGTAAGTGTTGAAGGTTTAACCCCTATCTATAGCCATAATTTTGACAGGTGTAAACTGTTAACTGAGGAGGGTGACTGCCGTAACATGATGTCATATGAACTACCTACGTAACTGATTAAATAAATGTCATTGATATTGCACACGTGCATATTTTCATTAATATTGCATTGTGGGTGTTGAAAGAGCTACAATATTTTGGCTGTGAATGCTCTTTAGGCCAAGAAAATGCAGCATGAGTGATGGTGGGGATGTCAAGTATTGTATGTCTGTACTTTCAACCCATCATAACATCGAAAATATGTATATCAACTTAAATCTGCTGTCTATAGTGCTCTAAGCAGAACCTATACTGTATATATTGGTCTTGCTCTAAGCTAATCGTTGTGTCCCATGGCCGTTTGGAGTGCTGTACGCCTTACCTTAAATGTGCACTAGTGTACCTTACCTTAAATGTAAACAAACATGGAGTCCTGTTAGAATCCAATGGGAAGCCTGGACGTGACGCGGCTCGTATATACTGGTATTATTAGGGCACTGCCACACACTGCTCCGAACATTTGTTGGAAACCGATTCAAAGCACCTAAAGACAGCTTTTACTTATCGGGCGAATAATACTGTAACTGTGTTAGGCGTGG
>NC_089783.1:5809676-5827176 GCF_040412425.1 Macrobrachium rosenbergii | reverse complement strand
TAAGAGTACCCTTGAGTTTACGTAATTTATCTCATGAAGAAGGCCTTATATATATATATATATATATATATATATATATATATATATATATATATATATATATATATATATATATATATATATATATATATATATATATATATATATATACACAGTATATAATTTTCTTTGTATATATATATATATATATATATATATATATATATATATATATGAAAATAAGAAGGCCCATGGTATCGCTTCTGTGGAGAGTTCGTGGGTTACAATTTTCAAAAACCAGGCCTCCATATCAGAGATACAGACCATTCCATAAATTGAAGTCCTCCTGGGCTGGGCTGGTTTTCAAAAGTAGCTGTTCGTACGAAAGAAAGATATCTTTTGTGCTCTGCTGAAATCTGCTACCATCAGTCAAACCAACGATATGAACTTGTCAGAAGGACATTGGAAATCGGACGACATCGATGGGTTAATCTATCAGACCGAATAAAAATCTTCTCACAAAGAAGGTGTTCCAATAAACATTATCCCATCCAGACGCTTAGCACACGACCACCAGACGCGTCGGTAAGCAAAGGGACTTGATGAGGCCAAAACACTGGTTGGGGAATTGTTTATTTTCCTCCTTGTTTGACACCTTAAAACTTGGAAGAAGATGACCTGCAGATCCATCGGGGAGCAATGCCACACTAGGGAATTTACATATGCTTTGCATTTATAAGGCCACACCTTCATGTTTGTATATGTAATTTTTCATCTGTCCATATTTTACCAGTGAACAGGCCTTCTTATTTTCATATTACACAGAAGGAAGTGCTCGAAATATATATATATATATATACAGTATATAGTTTTCTTTGCGTGGTATCTTCCGAGAACGTTCAAATAGTGTTTTATACGAAAGAAAGATGCTTTTATATCTTCATATTATACTGTGATATTACAGTAAAGACACACACACATCACGGGACACACACACACACACATCGGAGACAATGTATTTATATAATATCTGTATATTTTTATATATATATGGTGGTTGCAATATATATATATATATATATATATATATATATATATATATATATATATATATATATATATATATATATATATATATATGGTGTGTGTGCTCGTGTCTGTGTGTGCATGTGCGTTTTATTAAGTGCAGAATAGGAGATATGTATTTAATGATAGTTTCTATCTGGTTATGGTGTTGGGTTGCCATTATCCGAAGTACTTAATAAAATTGTAGGCAAATTTCACTTCGCCTCCTTTCTTGTTCCTAAAATAAATTCATACCATTTTATTATTCTTGTGATTTAAATAAAAAAAAAAGTTAAGAACGAAAAGAAGTAACTGTTGTCTTGTTCTTGAGAATCTTTATAATCAAGATTATTTAGGGTGCGATATTAAACATTTTACATGTTCATTTACGTTGTTACTGTGCTCTTGTTGTGTATTCTGGATTCCACCTGCTGTTTGGAGTTTATGGACTGTGTTTGAAGGGGAATCATAGTGCGGCGCAGCAAAGTCTCCTTCGTTCGAAATTGGTTTAGAATTTCCGGCACGTATAATCTGAGCCGCTGATGAGCCATCAATTCGGCACAGTTGGCGCTGAGTGTTCTGAACCAATGTTTGTGGGTCTGAGGTTCGTCTCATAAAACCCACATGGCAAAAATAAAGCATTTAATAAATTAAGCAGCAAAGTTTGCCGTTAGTGACTTGATAACATGACCTTCATACCAAAATATTTAATAGAGTGGTTAGGAATGGGAATGGAATGAAAGGTGACTATAAAAGTGGCAGATTGTTTCACAACTAATTATTAGAGAACTAAGTAAAATATTGACATCTACAACAAAGAGTTTTGTGGAAGACCTACTGAAATTTTAATCATGATGCCGTAAACGACGTCCTGCGTTTGGCTGTCATAAAAAGGCAGTCGAGAGAGTCGTTTCAAAATCACTTTCATGGAAGCTGACTTCGCTGCGCAATAGACGAGACATGTCAACAACGCTTTGGGAAGAATTTTATAACCTTGTTCACATATGCCGGGTAACACCTGCAATTCTATTTAAATAAATTAAAAGGTTTTTCTCTCAAAACCCCCAGCGGAGCTGTGAGTATCATGTTAAATTTTTGTTTAATAAATCATTGGTAACTGTTTACTTTTTTGTGATCACCCCATACTTGTTAACAAATATCTTAATTTTCCTCAGAAGTATTTAATTTTTATCGAAAAAAGCGGTTTTCTTTGCCAACACTCTAGTAATTCTTGCAGAAAACATTGATTTATACGTAGCTTTATTCAAAATGATATTGTGCGTTTTTGTTTCCTTTTTAAGTAGCACTGCAGTGAAATCTGTATAAATCTTTTAGTAGAATGTACAATAACCAGTTGTGAATGAAGTGAATTTTTTTTACTTTCACTTTGATCCAATCAGCTTATATTTTTTGCTATTTGACAAAGCAAATTACACACCCATATTTACTTGTTCCCTTCGCCATTTTACTTTTTAGGTCTCATTACCCCCTTTTTTCTAGCCATTTTACACGTTGGAGCATGTTCATTCACTTATTTCTACTTTAGAAACACCTGAACAAGGTTTGCTGAAGCTCTGTAAACAATGCTTTTACTATACACGAAAGCATAGTTTCAGTCATTTCAGTCCAAGACCAAAAACGAAAGGCATTCAAAATTGTTTAATATTTCAATGAGAGGCATCATGGTGATGGAGTTTTCATATACCATTTATCTATTAATTGTGCTTTGCATGAAACTTTTGTTTATTTGGTTGTACGTGTACAGCCATAATAAGCAAGCATAAAGAAAACAGTTGCAAGAAAAGATGAAAAAGACATTCGGATTAAATGGGATTTAAAGCGGGTGATGCCCGGGTCAATAGTGAGAGGGGGGGGGGGGAACGATTTGCAAAATAGCATGTTTCATGGGTGGTAGTTAAACTGTTCATCATTAGGAAGAGAGAGAGAGAGAGAGAGAGAGAGAGAGAGAGAGCTAATAGAAGTTATTGTGACTGTAGGCTTTTGTACGTTGAGCCATAGAGAGTAAAATTTCAGGCAGAAAGAGAGAGAAATTATTATAAATGTTCTTGCATATCTGAATTTTTCATTATGGCTGAGAAGCCTAATAGAATGTTTGGAAGAGAGGTAAATATATTAAAATTTCAAGCAAATAGAAAGAGAAAGCAAGTTAATATCATTTCCCATTGGTCTCTGACTCTGCTACAATTGTTGTTCAGTTTCACAAAGAAAACAAACGCTCCTCTTTGCAGTTGGCAAGATTGCCATTTGCTTTACCATTCTGTTCGGCTCAACAGCTTTTGGTCTAGAAAGGCTGCCCTGCTTGTGTAGCTTTGGAGCTCCATAGTTATACCTTAAATAAGGAAGTCTCTTTCTAAATTTACGATAGAATATGTATTTGGATATCTTTATTGATACTACCGACGATTTCAGATTTTAAAAATGAGAATCGATTGTCGCATTACGAGGAGATTTTGCCACTTTAAAACACTTTGATAAATTAGAGGCCCAAAGACCTTACTCAGATAAAAAGATGTTTAACTTAATCTTCTTGATATCTTTAAGTTTGTGATATGCTCATTTTATTATCTCAAATCAGTAGGGAATGTGCTAAACCTTTTGACTTTGATGATATCGCTAAGTGATTTGCTTTTTTATAAAATCTTCATTGAAGCTAGTGTATTTAAAGTTGTTTCGATTGATTGTTCTGAATCTTTTGCGAAATTTCAAACCTCCGTGCAGAGCGCGAAGCTCAAACACAGTCAAAGCAAAATTTGCCAGAATGTCAACATTATATTAGTAAAACTCCGATGTCATTAAATTACTACACATATTTCTGGTATGCTTTCAATTTGAATATTATGACCCAAAATGTTTGTAATGACATATCACCTGTATATTTCACGATCGATTCGGAGATCACTTCAGGTCTGGCAGAAATCATTTCTCGTGGATTTTTTTTTTTCCGGTGTCCAGTTTCTTTTAAGATTCGTGATTGTCTAATTCTTATATTTAAAAAGAATAAATTTTGTATTTAGGGAAAAGTTTTCCATGATAATAATTCAGTGATAACAGTTAAATAACTTTGACATAACTTTCTCTACAGCATTTTAACTACCTCTTTTCAGTCTTTCTAATTTAAATTCATCACAGTAGACTTCTTCAATCTTGTAAATGACTATTCTTGGTTCCTTGTTATAATATGCATTTAACAAATCTTTGCTATATCCCCGGAATGTACCTCAATTTCTTCTCTATATTTTCAGATTCTAAACTTTAGAAGCCTATGTTAGGTTCCTCAAAAAAGTCACTTAGTTTTAGTTTCCTCAGAGTTTTTTTATAACAGAGCCTATACATAAAACATGGTGCACTGACACTATCAGTGCAAACTACTATACTCAATATAACAGTTCTAAGTTTTCTATCTTTTGTCTGGTTTATATTAAAGTGAGTCAGTCTTTACCTCCAATGGTTCAACATAAAAAAAATATATATATATTTAACCTTGAGCGAAGTAGACTCTCCATCTGTACAATATGTTCTACGGTATCGATAATTCCTACTATGAATATGCGACAAGCATATCCCGAAAATATCTTCTTAACCTTTCCAGGTTTTACCCATATGCATAGTATTACCTACCGCATTTACACCCTCCTATCTCTCTCTCTCTCGTGAGCATCTTTTAGACTTATTTTTATATATATATATATATATATATATATATATATATATATATATATATATATATATATATATATATATATATATATATATATATATATATATATATATATATATATATATTTCTTCTTCTTCTTTTAACGTGCTTTTTTCCAATTTTTGTATGGGGTAAGCACGATGCCTTCTTTGAAGGACTTTTGATTTGGCTTTGGGGTAGACCGTAGTCTCGATCGGCTGCCCTTCCTGACATCGCTTAGACCCCGGTAGCGTATGGTACATGTATCATACCAGACCCAACGCCCTTTTCTCCCAGCCTCGAGAAGTTGTTGCGCTGGTAGGTCGAGAGTTCAAGACGTGTGAGATGTTTGTTATGTTTTAGATGTTGGAGTGGCTTTGTTTTGTGTGTGTATTTAGTCTGTAACACCCATTTGGTTTTTAAGCAAACCTATCCGTTGATTACATACATAATCCCAGGGTGTCTACACGGATAGCAAAGTGTCCGCCTCCTGATCAGTCGGCTGCGGATTTGAACCCGCACCACAGACCTCTACAAAGTCCAAAGCTGCTGCTGTTGATTGTGCCATATATATATATATATATATATATATATATATATATATATATATATATATATATATATATATATATATATATATATATATATATATATATATATATATATATATATATATATATATATATATATATATATATATGGCAAGGTTGCAGATTTTGGATTTATGATATATTGTAACTCTCAACAGAACAGTAGGAATTATCATCTTAAATTGATTGATACCCTCAATGGTGACAAGTCTACGTCAGTTAATGTTAGTTCCATAGTGAACCTTGTCTTTCCTTATGAGGGAAATTTGCGCACCAGAGTCATCAAATGCCTTGACCTGGCGTGCAGGGTAGCTACCTTGAGGAGGTGCCACATATATGGGACCTTCAGCTGGAGGGCCCACAGACTTAGAATTTCTAACTGCCAAAGCAATGGGGGATATACTTGATTTATTAGGGCATTTTGCCCATTGGGCAGAGTGCCCATAAACTTTGCAAGTGGGGCAATAATTACTCCTGCTATAATCTTTGTTTGCACTACCCCACTGGAGGGAGCAGGCCCTTTACTTTTCATCCAAGAGCCAGACGTGGCTTGTTGGGGCATTGTACCATTTGAGTACTTAAAGGGATTTTCTAGCTTGCTCTCAGCCTTGAAACTGCAATGCTCAGTGGGCTGCCCTATTCTTTTGCAATATCCACACACACTGGTTTCTTCGGGGGTTGCCTACTTTTGAAAGTTTGCTGAGAGCTGGATGAGGCCGGCGAGGAAGGATATAATTTTCACCCATGGGAACTAAGATGAGGATAATTAGTGTTCCAGACGTCAGCCCAGCGACAGCACTCGGCCACTGTCTTAGGCGCCTTACCGCATAGATGATTGGTGAGAGCTGGAAGAATTGAGAGATTCTAGCCATCGTTTTAAGGCCTGGGTCTTTTTGAAGATCCACTCAGACCAGGTTTGGCCTGATTTCTCGGGCACGTTTCCACACCTTTTCCTTCAACGGTCAGAAGTTGTTTCAAAAGCTTTCATAATGGCTTGGCGAACATTTTTCATATTTCAGTTGGAATAATGTCAATAAACTACAATTACTTATCGGGTTTCATTTGTGCTAGAGCTGGAAAAGAACAGAAAAGAAAGTAACTCATTACTGATACTAAGTTGGATTAGATAGGATTATAGCCTTCTACCCCATGCGTCGAAAGACCAAAATTCCATGTAAGAGAACGAACCAGCCCAGCAAAGTGTTGGCTCCCTACATAGCGATGTCGCCAAGTGACTAGCGAATTTCCGCATTAGATATAAAAAATCAGGAAAACTATGATAAAAGGGGGTTCAGAAAGAAGTGTTTTTGCTTGGATATGGTCAACAACACTTCCTGTGACCCAGAGAAAACATATTTTAGTGGATTAACCTGAAAGGCAGGCAGGAAAAATCGATCGTATAAATACGTACTAAACGCCACGGTCAAAACATCTGCTCCCTGTATATATACGTATTAAACGGCTCAGGCAGCTTTGGCACGCTATGTATATATACGTTCTAAACGGTTAAAGGGTTAATTAATGTCTGAAAAGACTCAAATTTCAGGGTGTTTGCAAAGACTCAGGGTGTTTGAAAAGACTCAAGTTTGTTCATGATAAACTGGTTTCAATATGTCTAAAATACTCCGTTGTTCGTGATGAACGAATTTTAATGTCTAAGTAAGATTTAGTTGCTCGTGATGAACGAATTTTAATATGTCTCGAAAGACGTAATTTGGATTTTAGTTCATGCACGGGCTTGGCCGGGGATAGCGGGAAATTAAGGTGTTCTGGAGAACAACGGTTTGTGCCCACTGAACATGATTAATTGGGTTCCTGAGAACTTAGGGTTTGTGCTAAATGAGCGATTTGGAGTCTCGTAAGACTAAAGGTTGGTCTAATGAACTAATTCCGTATGTCTAAAAAAACTCGAGGTTGTTCTACTGAACTGGAATAAGCAGTCCCATAAGGACTTGGATTGTGTGAAATACACGAATATAAAATCTCGAAATGGACTTGGATTTTTATGCCTTAGAAGACCCAAGGTTGTTCTAATGAACTGGAATAATCAGTCCCATAAGGACTTGGATTGTGCGAAATACACGAATATAGTCTCGAAATGGACTTGGATTTTAGCACAAGGTTTAATAAAAGCCTTAAATAATGATTTACAGAGAATGGTCGGAGCTGGCGGATGCGATTAAAATAACAGGCTTACGTAGAATTGAATACCAGTTAATAAGCTTTTGAATTTTTACTTGCTCACATAAATAGTCACAATGCCTGAATGAATGCTTATGCTGCTGTCGCAGCAAATATCACAAAATTTCTCTGGGCAAATAGGAAGCAGTTGCTTCTAAATATACACAATTAAATGCGTAATTGAATGATTATGCCGGCGGTTGCAGCAATTATTATGAAACTGTATTGCTCTAGGCAAATAGGAAGCAGTAGCTTCTAAAATACGCAATTAAATGAATGAATGACTGATCACGCTGGCAGTGACAGCATTTAGAATGAAATAGTATTACTTTCGGCAGTGAATGATTATGCTTTCTGTTCAGCAAGTATTATAAAATTGTATTGCTCTTGGCAAGTGGGAAGCAGTAGCTTCTAAATATACGCAGTTAAATGCGTGAGAGATACAATGTAGCTGGCTTCTCAGTCAAGAGAAAAATGCATAAAATGCGATAAGTAAAGAATGTGTTTATTTCGAAAGCACGATATTAAAAATCACTGGAAAATGGCGAGTACAAAAAAACTTAATATACCATGCACAGGCAAATGGTACTGCCAAGGCTATCTCACGTCCTTAAGGGAAAAGGAAAAAAATATTTACTGTATTTTAAAGACCTGATTAAGAAAGTGAGTGGCGTGTTTACATTAGCATCTCATGGGTCAGGGGACAGTTCAGCACGTGCGCGTGAAGAGAAACAACCAACAAATACAGCAAACAAATACAAAAGCCGTCTCGGCTCAGCTGAACACCTGGCCGAGCGAGGCTTTGCGCAAATTTTAATGAGATGACCAAAAAATTTCGGAAGATATCCTCTCATCTAGGAGAATGAATGAGCTGCACCTATTTTCTCACAGCCTGTTTGTTGTGAAAATTTGAATGAAGTGGAATTTACTGTGTGCGTTTCTTTTATAGAGTAATTTAAACAAATGCAAGTACTAGCCAAGATTTTCGGCCAGCATGGCCTGAACAAACTTTTGCGTATTTGTGAGATTTATTCAGTAGGAAAGAATAATATCTTTGGCTAACGAATTCTTAACCTCTATGAGAGAGAGAGAGAGAGAGAGAGAGAGAGAGATTAAAAATCCAGCGAAACAAAAATTACTGTACTGTGTCAGACCGCTTGGGCTGTAATGTGTGCCTAACTAGGATTTTTGAATGAAAAATTGTCCGAAGCGCATGGGGAAGAAAATACCTGTACTATTTCCGTTACATTCTTCGTAATTTCCCTTTTCCTAGTTAGCCTGTTATGAAAGTCAAGCAAGCTATCATGCATTAGGCTTCAAAACTTGTGTAAAGGTTAATAACTCTCTCTTCTCTATAACTGGAAAGTATGCACGTGTACTAACAATTCGTAACTCTATTTCAGTCACAATTCTGTTTGTACCTAACAAAAAAATAAAAATAATAACACGATATTTACTGTTGACATGGATCACGTGCGCTTATATGGGAATTGACAGTAACAAGATGGAGGTTCGTTTCTTGTCTTGCAACCAGCTTTTAGCCAGGCTATTTAGCTGATAATTGCGAGTGCAATGAGGGCTTGTACGTCGCTATCTTGCAAAAAATACTGACAGTAGATTACCAGCATTATAATTTTAAAGCTGGGGTCTTGCTAGATCAATGGGGTATACTAGGCTGATACAAAATTTACCTTAATTACCACAAAAATCTGGACTCTGACCTTGAGGTCAGCTAAAATTATAAACAGCAAAATACGGATGAAGGCCGACTTCAAGAGGGAGTGATTAGGTAAGTTCAGGGGTTTAGCTTAATTAATTATATTTACAAAAGAAAACACATCAGAAGAATGGTAGTGTAATTCTGGTGTAATAAGATGAAGAGCAAATGACTGGGAATTTACTGGAGGAAACGCAATGGGGTGCCCGTTTCAAAGGCGTTGAAAACGAGGTAGTTGGGACCACTACGTACGCAAGATGATACGCAGATCCACAGCTGACTAACCCCTAATCTGTAATCGAAACACTTATGGTTACTCAACCGAAACTACCATTGTAATGAAGGAATTGAGGAATTGCATGGAAGTTGCCTAAATGGAACTCGATTCCATTGACTCGAATATCATATGATTATGTTACACTTCTCATCACTGCTTTGCAAGTTAAATAGCACAAAATGTAAAAAATAATTCAGGTCTCACTATAGGTATATCACACTATGAAAAGAGAAGCAGAAAATAGTTAAAGACGGATAGGAAACGTGACTTGAAAAAACCCTTAAATCCTGGTACTTTACCTTATTTAGGAACTGAGGTTCTCTTCTTATGGGGGGCCAGCGAAAGGGAGGGCAAGTGAATAATTCCACATTTAAGGTTACTTTGGTTACTGCCAGCCATGTGTTAGAAATAGGCAGTTTAATGGAGCAAGGGACAGGGCATCCGTCCTATGGCAGCACATGAGCAATTCTAAGGCTGAGCATCTCTCTCCAAGACCCTTTATAATTTCATAGCTTCCAGGATTTACATTTTTCCTCCTCCTAGGTGGTGTTGGGATCATTCTGCCCACATGGCAATGCGAGTTCGCATGGCTTGACCTCCAAGATGGTGGAGTTCACATCTTCAGTTCACCAGCTGACCTGCCTCAGGCGACAATTAACTCTGAACGGGTCCGCACCTGCAATTTAAGGATTTCCGGCAGCACCTGGAAAAGAAAGAGTTGAAAGTGGTTTCCCCCAAAGGCAGTGGTGAGAGAGAGGTTTTATAGAGGCGAATTTGCCTTCAGTGAATCATACTTATTTAAATGAATTAGTTGCTTGGCCCTTACTTCATTTGACTTATTGGCTACAAGATGGTGTATGATAGGATACTCGACAATATGTATATGTATATATATATATATATATATATATATATATATATATATATATATATATATATATATATATATATATATATATATATATATATATATATATATGTGTGTGTGTGTGTGTGTGTGTGTGTGTGTGTGTGTGTGTGTGCGCGCGCGTGTGTCCACCTGTAGGTGTGTGGTCGTGTGATTTAATAGTTAGTGTATGAATAATTATTTCCAATGTGCGTTTGCTTCTATCTTGTTTATTTAATGGTAAGCGAACGTACTGGTTCGTGTTCCAGTTGGATATACTTTCTCATTATTAATATGAATAAGTGTCAACTATGTGCCATCTGCAAGTGTCCTTGTAAATACTGGGCTCAGTTTTTAGTTAAGCTCTTGGCGTTGTCTCAAAACATATCTATGTTAGACAGCTTTTTAAAGAAGAATATTGGATTTTTCTTCGCCTCAGTTGCTGTGTTTCCCGAAGGTTTCTAAGCATTTACCAGCGTTATTTGCTGACAGTAATTTTTTTCCTAATGATTTCTTGCGGTAGTTTGAGGATGTTCTCTATAAAATGAATTAATATATTATTAACTCTTAATACCTCTCTGTATGCGTCGTTCCAGTCACTTTATTCTTAATTACTTGTCTTATTCCCATGTCTAATTCATGTTAATTTTTTCCAATTAACATTTGTTAATGTGTCTCAGTATTTTTCAAAACAAGTTACGAGACAAAACTGATGCTAAGAAGGATAATGACAGTTAAAAATGAAAGATAAGGATACATATATATATATATATATTTTTCTTTATATATATATATATATAGTATATATATATATATATTATATATATATATATATATATAGTAATATATATATATATAATATATATATATATATATATATATATATATATATATCACTTTATATATATATATATATATATATATGTGTGTGTGTGTGTGTGTGTGTGTGTGTGTGTGTGTGTGTGTGTGTGTGTGTGTATGTATGTCTTTTATTAACGATTATATATATATATATAGGATATATATATAGCTATAGGTTATATATATATATATATATATATATATATATATATATATATATATTTTATATATATTTTTTTCAAAAAATATCTAGTAAATTGTCGATTAATTTTGCTTTTCAATTCCATTGCTGCTATTTACAATTTACGTTAAGTTTCTGCTTATCGCACAGCAAAGTAACGCAGATCGTAATTAACAGCAATGAAATTGAACAGCAAAATTTAACGACGACATTTGCTAGTTATTTAAATAAAAGCAATCAATTATAGTTACATTTATATATATATATATATATATATATATATATATATATATATATATATATATATATATATATATATATATATATATATATATATATATACACACACACACACACACACACACACACACACACACACACACATATATATATATATATATATATATATATATATATATATATATATATATATATATATATATATATATATATATATATATATATATATATATATATATATATTAATATATATATATATATATATATATATAGGGCATCCAGGTAATCCCTGTAGCTACAGAACTTTAGTCAACGGTTCCAGTGTTCGGTATCAGACATACTGTATATCAGCCTCGCCTTCAAAACTGTACTGTGTTTTCATCTGTACAATCATCACATTATAGTTAGGGGCTTAAACCTGTTCACATGAAGGTGAAGACTTACGCATGTTAAAAACCAACAAGATTTTTAACATACCTTTAAGTTAAAATATTTTAATGATGACGTTGCACATTTTGAAAAGAAAATTTTATGTGTTGCCATTTTACATATGCAAGGTTGAAAAGGTAATAGTAAATTAGAAGGGAAAAGGAAAGAAAGAAGAAGTAAAATTAAGTATACCTTCTTTCATTGTCAATGATTTTCACAATGAAATATCGCGGTAATTTAAGTCCCAAAATGGAATTTACAGCTCAGTTATTTCGTTTCATCATAATAATCAATGAAGGATGTTAGATATTTAACTGGGTCAGCTGATTAGGGGATACTTAGTATTTCCTATATGCTAGTACTTTGATGAAAGACATTACGTAAGTATGGTTATTTGCATAAAACATATGTATAAAGTATAATAAAATTTTCATTCATGTAACGCAGAGAGAATTTGGGAAAAATCTATGGGTTATTCACTTTCTTATTAGATAAAGATAATTCAGAATATATCGTCCACCATCGTTCTACCAGAACTGTTCTTTTTTCCTATAAAAAAGTGTCTAAATATAGTAAACCCATTTCGTCTCCGAAAAACGTCTGACATCTTCCAAACAACATTAAAACTTTTTTCCAAAAACAAAAGTTGAATCGAGACCTTTTCAAACTAGATTCTCTGCGTCGCTTCTCTGAATATGTTAAATAATCTCTTCCGTTCCAGCTATAGCTGTAAAAAAAAAAAAAAATAAATAAAAAAAGATAAAAGTTATGCGTGGTTGAAACTTTTTTTCTTTTTAAATTGATACAGACCTGTCCGTGTTTTAATTGAAATATATGGCGTTGATTTTATATCATGTTTTGCGTGAATATAATATAGGGGTGAAAGTCAACAGTAATAGCTTGATATATGCATCAGTCCACCTACTTATAAATGCTGAAATTAAAAAAAGTAAGGTAATGAAGTATTGCACGTTATTAATGTCTTGCATAAATAACGACAGTAATTTTAGAAAGTTTTACTTTGTCCCGAAAAATAAGTAGAGTAATATTTGCCTGATAAAGAATAGGCCTAGCATTGTCGCTCCTGGAAAGTCGAACATTTACAGAGATTACCAACATTTTGGAAATACGAACCCCATCTTCAAGGTTGAAAACAGAGAAAATTGAAATACATCAGAAATGAAGCACAATAGCTTTTGCCCCTTGGCTTTGAAACTTAATGTATGTAGGACTTTACTATGTAAGACATAATTTATATACAAAACTATTTTAGTAGAAATTGTCATTCGTTCCACCTATTTGAAAAAATCTTGAAAGAGTTTTTAAATGACTTTTTAAGCCTAAGGCATCCAGTTTTGTTGTACCGAGAAAAGTAATGTATGTATCTTTGGCTTTTCGCCCAACATATAAACATCTAAAAACGGGAACTTACTGTCGTACTTAGTATTATGTATCCATACGTCAAATTTAATCTTATCTTCAAGAACCCCTTAAAAACCAATATTTTTTTTTAAGTTCAAAGACATCCTATTATAATTGATATGACCTTCAACAATATATTTATTTACTTGTCCCAAAGGTAATTTCAGTCTGACTTTTGAAAGCTCCCATCGATTGTCATTGGGGTGTCAGTTACCGGACAGGATCAGTTTTATCCAGGAAAGAATTCTCTGCAAAACGCAATCATACAGTAAGATGTGAACACAATATAAACCATAAGGAAATCTTTATCCTTTTCATCTCTGTTTTACATAGAACAAATATTCATCACTGATATAAGAGCAGCTATAAATTTCCTCGCAACTTGTCACCGTTTGTGAAGGTCTTAAGTCAGTTTTATAACGTCTTCTTATGGCAATTATGTTTTTTATTCAACTTATTTTGAGCTTTTGCGTTAAAAACAGTTCAAAAGATGTGATCCATTCTATTTCCCGCAATTACAAGAGTTGAAAAATAACGTCCCCGCCTTTCTACCACTCGACACTCATACTCAGTATTTTGATCTAGAACAACAAAAACAATGGAAGAAATTCATTCATTGAGGAATAACATTGCTATTAAGATTTCTTTCTATCGCTGGTTAAAACTGTGTTAATATCTCTGTTAAGCGCACATACGACTGTCTTTATACTTTGAGATCAATTCTGCATTTCCCTTGTTTCAGTGCCTCTTATGATATTTCCTTTTCGCCAATTATTTTTTTTTTGGGGGGGGGCAAAATAAAGTTCGACTAAGTTATTGATATGTTAAATGCCAATGCTCCCATACCATTTACTTATCCTGTGCCTTTCTCAGAAAGAAATTAAGATTGAAGCCTACTTTTTCCTAAATCAAAATAATGCAAAGCGAGAATAGTTCGAATGAACAATTATGGGAATATAAAACTACAATTTTGATAAAATATATTAAAGACCCAATATTAGCATTGATTACTCATCACTTGTATTTCTCTTTTAGACAGTAGAGTTGTAGTATGGAGTTCAACAAGGAGACGAAGAATTCCGTGTTTTTTTTTTTTTTTTTAAGAATTTCATCATGCAGCATTACTGTTATTTGTAACTTTCAGACAAACTG
Source organism: Macrobrachium rosenbergii (assembly GCF_040412425.1). Classification (NCBI taxonomy): domain Eukaryota; kingdom Metazoa; phylum Arthropoda; class Malacostraca; order Decapoda; family Palaemonidae; genus Macrobrachium; species Macrobrachium rosenbergii. The sequence continues at coordinate 5,812,499 of NC_089783.1, read as the reverse complement.
TCTTTTGCTTATATTTAGTTTACCAAGCTGTAGAACCTTAACCAAATACTTCCGGTAAAAAATTATCAACAAATTAAGACCACGCTCATCGAAATAGTTTATAGTAATGCTCATATGACGGGTAAACCAGAGAAATGGCCGTGCCCATGTTAAGCGAAATCACCAGTCGGTGCCCGGTGACCTGAGGCAAGCATTGTAGGTACGACTCTGCCAGACTTACGTTATCATAAGGGGCCCATAGAATAAAAAAGTAAAAAGACTATTTTATCATGGAGCTTTTTAACTTGAGCATACACATTTCTATACATGCAAATAAAGCAAATCCAATAGATTAGGTTACAGGATCTTACAGAAATAAGCAAATTAACGTAAGCAAATGGCTTATCTATTTAAATACATATATACGTATATATATACGAGATGAATGATTGGGTTATAAGTTGATTTTATATATATATATATATATATATATATATATATATATATATATATATATATATATATATATATATATATATATATATATATATAGGCTACCTGGGCAATCATATATATACTATATTTAATTGGCCTTAGTTCTGACTTATAAATAAAATATTAGAAAATAAGTGTTAGGCTATTTATGCAATCAATTCAGAATGTTGTTAACATAGGCATTATGGTTATTATATTTTCTAGCAAGCATTTGAACCCAAATTTAAATTGAGCAAGAAGATCCTTCGGCTGGAGTTTTTAAAGGCAAGGCACTGGCCAAGATGAGTCCAATGAGAATGTTCACGACAAATTACACGCCAGTTTGTATTTTAAAAATCCAAAAAACCTCTGCCATAAAAAACAGGAACAAACAAACTCCAATTTATTCTTTTTCAGATCATTATATACTCCTAGTAAGGTACAAACGTTTGTAATATCAAACACAAATACTCGGATAAATAATTCAAATTTATGTTACTGAATATTTTTTTGATAATAAGTTCACGTGGTCTTGATAATTCAGGACTACAGTGCATTTATAACGGTATGAATGACATTCAAAATCTTTGATTCATATGTTTGATTATATGATAATATATCATGTTACGGTTCCAATAGCGTGGATATTCTTAAAATTCTTGTCACAATGTATATAATAAACTTGTGATGAAAAATGTCAAACTTAGAATATTTACCCAAATTTTTATAGTGGGTTAATGGTATTTTACAATTTTCCCCACTATCGACGGATAACCTTATTTACTGGCAGGATTTATATTGGCCAAGTGGTAGTTCGTGATGGAAAGGAAAAAATCGTGGGAAAAAATCAGAAAAAGGGAGAATTTTCTGATAATTACCCATCGGGGAAATTTAGGTCAAAGCGTGGAAAATTAAAGAATTATATTTGTAATGATTGCATTTAAAAATGTTGATAAAAATTTCATAAAAAGGCTGCGTGTTCCAACGTACTAAAGATCCTATCATGGCTGGAGTTTTGGTTAATGCCAAGGCACAGGCCAAGGTAAATAAAGTAACCAATGCATTAATGGGTCCTCTCTGCAAGAGAGATTGCTTCACATTATTGGATCGGCCGTTTGTATTTTATCGAGACGATGGTCCACCACGTGTTAAGAAATGCAAGGCCTGCCATGCTAACCGTGTAGTGCATTTGTCACAGACTCGGCAGCCATATTTGACTTTTATCATCACCGTGATTCATAACACTCAGTAAGATAAAAACGTCCTGTAATATCCAAGAGATATTCTACCTGCAAATAATATAATTTTTATATATGTTACCGAGGAATTTTTTGTCCAAAATAATAAGTAACTATCGTCTCTGGTCTTGAACCAGCTAAGGACAAGAACTGCAGGACTACAGTGACCGGCATTAATTTAACCACGCGGCCAGCAACTGAGGTATGCTGGATGGATCTGTCTCATGGGATCGATACAAATCGCCCGTCCATTTATCACTTATTCCCCCTTCGGTGATAATTCTTCATCGGGGATATTCCCGAGGTAGCGTGGATTTGATATTAAGCGACATTTGTAGCTTCATGATTGTATATAAATCACGGTGTGATAAAAAAATGTCATAAAAAGAGCTGCGTGTTCCAACGTACCAAAGAACTATCATGGTCGAGGTGGGTTAATGCCGAAGCTAAGTACAATTTCCCCACTATCGACGGATAAATAAAGTACAACAGACTCGGCATTAATTTATACCTCTCTTGATGGCTTAGTGGTAACGTCGACTGGAGTTGCTGGATGGCGCGTCTGTGTCATGGGATCGAGACTCGGCAGTGCCCGTCCATTTATCACTTATAAATTCCCCTTCGGTGATAATTCCCCATCGGGGATATTCCCGAGGTAGCGTGGATTTGATATTAAGAGACATTTGTAGCTTCATGATTGTATATAAATGACGGTGTGATAAAAAAAATGTCATATAAAGAGCTGCGTGTTCCAAACATACCACAGAACTATCATGGTCGAGGTGGGTTAATGCCAGCTAAGTACTGTTTTCCCGCTCTCGATAGGTAAATAAAGTACACCAGACTCGGCATTAATTTATACCTCTCTTGATGGCTTAGTGGTAACGTCGACTGGAGTTGCTGGATGGCGTCTGTGTCATGGGATCGAGACTGGCAGTGCCCGTCCATTTATCACTTATAAATTCCTCTCCTGATAATTCCCATTGGAATAAATGGAGGTATATAAATTTGATATTAAGCTTATTCATTTGTAGCTTCATGATTGTATATAAATCACAGTGTGATAAAAATGTCATAAGCCTTTCTGAATGTTTCCAAACATACCAAAGAACTATGTTATGTTAGGTGGGTT
>NC_089783.1:5789676-5804676 GCF_040412425.1 Macrobrachium rosenbergii | reverse complement strand
GAGAGAGAGAGAGAGAGAGAGAGAGAGAGAGTCGTGACGCTCTGTACTGACACCAAATATCTTGAACTATTCTTAAAGTTCCCAGAGTAATCTCAAAATTGTGACAGAATGACAAACATTTTTTGATACATCTTCCTAGACATATAATTTCTACCAAGGCAAGAAGGAAAGACGTAACACAAAAATATTCCTGTTTTACTCAGCCTTGGGTCAGCCATGTTTATTTTTCAAGGATGGTTACCCACATGTCTACTGTCATTATAAAATAAAAAAAGGGAGAAAGTGAAGCTGTTCCTTTGGCAATTTTGATTCATACGAATTCCAGTCTCTCCCTCTGTCTGTCTCTCTCTCTCTCTCTCATTTTAATTATTGTCAATTTATATCTATTCGAATTCCTCTCTCTCTCTCTCTCTCTCTCTCTCTCTCTCTCTCTCTCTCTCTCCCAGTTGCTTAAACTCTCAGCGTAGCCTCCAGTTGAGCCTCTGCTGTTATGCTGTGAATTGAATATAGACTTTAGGCCAAAGGCCAAGTACTGGGACCTATGAGGTCATTCAGCGCTGAAACGGATATTGGCAGTAAAAGGTGTGATAGGTGTAACAGGAGGAAAACCTAGCAGTTGCACAATGAATCAATTGTTAGAAGAGGGTGGAAAGTAAGATGGAAGAGAGAGAATATGAAAGGAGGCACAGTAAAAGAGAGGGGTTGCAGCTAGGAGCCGAAGGCACGCTGCAAAGAACCATAAGTAATGCCTACAGTGCAACGCACGAGGTGCACTGATGGCACTAGCCACCTACTGAGGCTGTTATTCTGTGTCCCATGTTTGTATCTTGTTTTCGGATGAATGGCTCTACCTTTGCGAGGAGTGTATGGAACGTGCTTATGCTCATTCTCGTATAGTTTCTATAATCATGTTCACAGACATATTGTATGGCGCCGATTCAATGTCTCTCCTATTTAGCCAGTCTTTGCACCACATTCTCGTCTTTTTCTTTCTCTTTATACATAGGCCAACTGTTTCTTTTTCTGGACAGCACTGGCCACCATGTTTTCCGTACGACACTCGACGTAAGAGTTGGAAAAGGAACAAACTGAAAACTGCCAATAAAAATGTATTCTAAAGCCATATTTCAACAAATATGTTAAACTTAAATATTTATGCGTTGAAATGGACTTACAAATTATTTATAGAAAATTCTTCCATACTTAATATTTAATTATTTCTATAGCATGGCATGCTCTGAGTTACCCTTTCTAAACTAATAAGTTTCTCTTTTGTAAAAACATTTTATGAGAAAACCATGATTTCACTGCACTATAACCTCCGAAGTTTTATGAAGAGATTGAGATATTGGTGTGAATTTATGAAAAAGGGGTTCTATTTGATGCAAAAATATAAATTTTACTATTTATGATCATCGGTTATGACTACATTTATTTTCATTCGCATTATCATACTTTTTTTCTTACATTCTTAGTAGTATCAACTTTTTTCCAATCATCATTCCTTGTCGTTATCAAGTTTCACTATCACTTTGGTTAGGTGCATGACTTTTCTTAGTGTAATTATCAAACTTCATATTTTTCAATAAAATTTATTCTTTTAGTCGTAGTGAGCTTCGACAGGTAGTTACTGTATAGCCTACCGAACATTTTACACAAATAATTTTGACACATCATTTCCAATACCTAAGACCTCGGGAGTGGCAAAAATAAATAAATTGATAAATAAATAAATAAATAAATAAACTTCTTGTAATGTCTTTCCCTAAAAAGTATATTAGAAATAATATAATTTCACTTGATTATAAATTTTTCAACTTCATGTGTTATCAAATGTCATGAAGAAACTGTAGAATTATAAATCATATAACTCATGTATACTACAGTTTCCTATGATTATAGAGAAAGTGAAAAACAGAAAAAGTAAAATCAACTAAAGATTCAATGCTAACCAGAAAAACAAGATTCATTAGGCAGTATGACGGTCTTAAGGCACACGTCACTGGAGGGAGCTGGACAGTTAGAAGTCAGGCAAAGCATGCCACCAAGACAGGCACTTGGAGTGGCCACTCCATACGGCAGCAGAGGCGTGCTGTACACACACACACACACACACACACACACACACACAAGGATCCATGAAGGCTAATCCACCACAGAGCTGGATAAGAGAGTGTGCCTGGGACCACAGTCAACCAAGCAATCAACTGGAGCACAAAAGCTGAACCTCTGACAACTGAAAAAAAAAAAAACTCCAGTAGAAGTAATAATTGTTTGAAGATGTGCTCCACCAGTATAGAGAAAGAGAGAGCCATCGTTTACAGTAATTCAGAGCCAAGTACACACACTGACTTCATAAGGCCCCGCCACGACCGAGGTAAACAAACCAGTCTCCGTATAATGACCAATGAAACTTCTTAACACTCCAGCACCTATACACCATTGCACTTGTAAATAGGAAGAAAAAAACAACTCGGGGTAGATTATCAAATAATTTTGTGACTGAATTAGAGAAAACACAAACAAGCAAGATAACAAAATAAAATTTAACCAAATAATTTTGTGACTGAATTAAGAGAAAACACAAACAAATTTAAAGTTACTTTTATTTTGTGAAACAAAACAAAAGGTCATATATATGATTTATTTACTGGGCAGAAATATGGAAATATTTGTGTGTATATATATATATATATATATATATATATATATATATATATATATATATATATATATATATATATATATATATATATATATATATATATATATATATATATATATATATATATATATATATATATATATATATATATATATATATATATATATATACTGTATATTATATAGCAATAGATACGCCAGCAGGGAAGCGCCATCTACGTATCAGTGAGGACACCAAGGCCAAAACCCAGAACACCATTTGCACAACTTTATGAAGACATGTTTCGATCAGTACTCTCACTCTTTATCAGCCTACAGATTAAAATAATAATGACATTACAATTTCTTATAATAAAATTCATAATGATACAGCAGAATTACTACAAACACGATAAAAAACGTTTAAAGGATGGCCAATCAAAATAAATAGATAAACAGATAAATAAATATATAAATACAAGTTTAAAGTCACAAAAACGGAAGGTACAAAGACAACGAGTACAAAAGTTAAGTATATCTTAGTTTAACCAGACCACTGAGATGATTAACAACTCTCCGAGGGCTGGCTTGAAGGATTAGTTTTATTTTACGTGGCTAAGAACCAACTGGTTACCTAGCAACGGGACCTACAGCTTATTGTGGAATCCGAACGACATTATGACGAGAAATGAATTTCTATCACCAGAAATAAATTCCTGTAATTCTCCATTGGCTGGTCGGAGAGTCGAACGCTGGGCCAACAGCGGGCTAACAACGAATACAATAGTACATGTACAAACCAGTAAAACATACTAAAAACACGATTGATGTTACAGCCACATTTCTAGCCAAAGAAAGCTTTATCTTGATGGAGTATAGTACTTCTAAAATGTCGAGGTCTGCGGCAAATTGAGCAGTGGTTAAAACAGAAAAATCATCAATATATAAACGATGACCAGTCTCCTCACTGTGTTCTATAATTGCATGTAACTAGGCCTTAAAAGATAATTGCCTTTACGGAATGACTTACCGAGGTATTCAAACCATATCATCTAAGCTGATCTGGTAGTTTTCCAACGTAAGTGGCATGACAGCCACTACACAACCATTTATAGATCAGATTGGACCGAAGGCTTGTTGGTATAGGGTCTTTAATTTTAAAGAAATTACCTAATTTATTTTTTCAAAATAGAATATATTTTGATATCTAGTTGAGGGTAATCAGTGGACAATATGGAAATTAATTGCTTTTTAAAATCGTAACCATGAGTTCCAGGAAAGGTTAAAGGCAAATAAAGAACAGGTTTCTTTATGTTAGAGGTAGTTTCGGGTTGTTCGTTTACATATAATTTGAAATTTTTTACCAATATATATATATATATATATATATATATATATATATATATATATATATATATATATATATATATATATATATATATATATATATATATATATATATATATATATATATATATATATATATATATATATATATATATATATATATATATATATATGTACGTGGGTGTGTCAGTGCGTGTGCGTATAAGTGGAAAAGATGAAAACATCGTAGAAATAGAACGTATACCAACGCATAAAAGAAAAGCTGTTGTGAATGTTTAGTTACTCGTAAGAACAAAGAATCATAATAAAGAATGCAATGGGAGGGTAACTCTAGAGATGTAACTTGATGAAAAATAATAAAATGTTCCCGGGGATTATAAACAAAAACTTTTTCATCATTAGAAAGTTAGCATTAAAGAAAGAAAATGTAAAGAGAAATCTAATCTAACAAATGGACTTTAAATAAAAGACACTTATTACAAGATGATTTTCGAAGAGATTTCCGGTTTTTATCAGTGGAGTAATATACTTTTTCTAAGAAACAGTGGCTAGAGATATAAGTGACAAAAGGTCATTATAAGGTTCTTCCTGAAAACAAAAAAGTATAAGGACAGGAACAAAGAAGTAACAGACTAAAGCCATTGCACCTATTGGAGGGAGGCAGATTTTTATTGATGGAAAGGAGAAATGGTGTTTTCAGTTCAAAGTGAAAGTAGTATCCAAAGAACCAAAGAATGTTTTTTTTTTTTTTTTTTTTTTTATAAATGAAGTGAGGGAAATAACTGATATTCTGAGTGAAATGACAGAAGGGTAACACCAAGAGATGTAAACACATGTTATCAGATAAGAAATCCATCTGTGAATGCAATGTCGAGTAAATTTTTTGTACTCCAATGGTATTTGCTCATAGTGAAGCTGTGGGTATATGCTTAACGAGGTGTTTGGAAGAAAAGAAAAGTTAGAAATTATCATTATGAAAACAAGACTGGGCAGGTATCTGAAAGCCTGGTTGATAAACAAAATGAAAAAAAATATTTGTTGGGTGAAACTGAGGGTTTCCAAAATGTGTCCGTATTTTGGAGTCAGTGTTGTACTAGATTTTAGGATGTGTGAAGAGAGGCTCAAGGTCTTGGGCGATATTTTTGTCCCATATAAGTCAAAGGAGTTAAGAAAAGTTATACACTTTAAAAGAGTTCCGAGGAAAGAGGAAGAAGAGAAATAAAAAGTAATGTGCCGACAGAGTGACAGAAGTGCAGGAGCGGATGGCTCTTGATAGCCCGCAAGCACGAGAAGGCACGAGAGGTACAGGTGAGTGTTGTAGTGATTGCGTGACGTGCTTGGGCTGTTATAGATATTTCAGTATTATTCTAGCTGCTTGTGGATATAGGGGCCATTCTTTTCAGAAAAATAGATATTATGTGCTTCGCTATTTGAGTTCTTCTGCAACTGCAATTGTTCCGCATAATATCACGAGATACGAGATTATTAAGTATAAATAAAATATCCACTTTTATTTAGCAATTTATTTTCAAATCGAAAGCCCAACTAAGTTCATGATTTGTATGAAACTATAAGAGAATATATTTTTGCGTTTGCTTTATTATCCTTTATATCAGATCGATCTTTGCAATTTAGATCAAATATTTCTTTTATATATGACTGGATATTTTTTCTCTATAAGTGGCAATAACAGTAGTGTTTGTTTCGGTTCTTGATATCAACGTAATATCTTAATGTTTGCATGTGTGTGTGTGTGCGGTGTGCATGAGAGAGAGAGAGAGAGAGAGAGAGAGAGAGAGATTCGTAATTTTACCAACTTCTTTATCAGTTCTTGTTGCTTCTTAGAGAAGTTTTCAGGGAATATTTGAATTACATTGGCAAGCAATCTAACATTCCCTTTAGGATTTGTATCATCTGAGGTGTACTTTTCATCTCACTGATTTTGTTTATTCAAATACGGAAGCACCACTCATCTTACAACTCAAGAGACAGTTGTCAACATAGAACTTTGCAAGCATGCTTCCATTCTTTAGCTATAATTTACCAAAGTTTAATGTTTGTTTCAGATACAGCCTTAAATAATAATTTAATTTGCACCTTGTGGATTAATGATGATTCATTCAAGGACCGGAAAATGTTGACCGAATAAGGTGAGAGAGCTAGCAACTCTGTGTCCTAAGAGCGGGTGAGTAGGGAAGGGTTTTTCCCAGTCGGCAAAATTTCCTCATTACTTGGTAGCCAAAGGTTTTGCTGGAATTGCGACGAGAGAGCCACTTTGAATCCCAACCGATGAGCAAAAGGGAGTATTCTCACTTTGTTTCGTCACAGCTGGCCAAACTGTTTGGCTGATCTTGATAAGACCGCCGTCACTTGGAAATGAGAGTTTAGGATTTTCATTTTTGACATGTGTGATAAGTCCATCGTTGATTTCCATCATGTTTAGAGCTCCATTTATGAAAACCGTTGCAATCAATCCACCTCAAAGTAACACGCGGATTTTCACAATGTCTTTAACATGTTGAATAAAACAGCTACGTTTTTGGGTCCCAGTGGGATTCATTCAATTAAATTGTTTATATATACCGTGAGATGTGGGTTGATGCAGCTAGCAATTGTACTGATATAATCAGCGCTAAAAAATTTTTTTCGTTCAACTAATTCACTCCAGGTCAACCATATTTTATAAATTTACTTTTCATACCTTATGCGTTTTCATCTTATAACTGGTTTCGATGACAGTTACCTCTTTACCAAAGATGCATTTCTCGTATATACTGATCGTAAGATGAAAACTTTCTCCAGACTTAAAATGGGAAAAAAAAGTCGATTGAACAGAAGAATATCACTAATAAAAAAAATAATAAATCGTTTAGCAAGGTAAACAACTTCTGTTAACTTGTTTGCCTTCAGAGAAAAGCACACCTCAAAAAATGGCAAACTTTTGGAAGTGGAATTTATAGTTTATCTTTAAAAAGGAAACATTTGAAACTAAATTAACATAAAAGAACCTGTTATTAAATCTAAAATTATCTTTGCTCAAGTATATCCAAGAACAATAAATAAAGCCTGCAAAGAAATAATAAAAGAACCAGTGAATGATTGATTTAAAAAAATATAGATATATATCATATATATATATATATATATATATATATATATATATATATATATATATATATATATATATATATATATATATATATATATACATATATATATATATATATATACATATATATATATATAGGGTATATATATACTTTATCACATACACAAATGTTCTGTGCAATAGCTGAATCACTAAAAGGACCTCATTCAAACTGGATGGTATCTAATGGAGTATTTATTCAGAAAAAGTTACAAGCTTTCTTGGACCAACAGTCCACATTATCAAGTATCAGTACAGTGACCAGACACATAGTCCAGCTGTGTTTATATCTGTGTGCTGGGTCCTTTTAATCCTATAATCGCCTGGCTGCTCCTGTGTGACCCCCACCCCCTTTTGACCTTGGCCTTTATCTGTCCCCTTTTTCTTCCTGGTTTCTGTTTTCTGTGCGTTCTCTTGCGTTTTTCCTTCGTTCCCTTGCTACTGTGGAGTATACAATTTTTCTATAAATGCTATCTTCAAAGCAATTTCCGGTGTTCCCTGTCATTGTGTAGTTGGCGCATGTTATGAAGGTTTTCTCGACAACCAGTTTGGCCGTTTTGTTGGTGTTCCTGTACAGAAAACTCATATTTTCCCAGTCTATTGTATGATAATTTTCCCAACAGTGTTTGGCAACAACCGACGCCTGATTATAAAGCCTTATGTTCTGCGGGTGTTGTTTGCTTCGCTCTTTACAGGATTTGCCAGTTTCGCCATATTACCCATCTTCACAGTCTTGACATGCTGCCATAAATAGCGCCCCTCTAATCTCTTCCCCCTCTACTGACTTTTTGTTTCTAATTATTTTACTCCTAATGGTGTTTTTGTAGCTGCCTATCAATTTGAAATTATCTACCTTCCTGTTGATGGGTGCAATAGAGTTGTTGTCCAGGACTGTAATTATTTTCTTCCCTACCAAATGTTCCTTTTCTATCCTTTCCCTCTCCCAGAATAGTTTTTCCTTGCCTTGATATGTGCCCACTCCCACCAATACTTAGGGTAACCTAATCTCCTAAAAATCGCATACTCCACAGTAACAAGGAGACGAAGGAAAAACGCAAGAGAACGCACGGAAAATGGACAGAAAACGGACACCTGGAAGAAGAAGGGGGCAGAGAAAGGCCAAGGTCACGTAGGGGTGGGGGTCACACAGGAGCAGCCAGGCAATTATAGGATTAAAAGGACCCAGCACACAGATATAAATACAGCTGGACTACGCGTCTGGTCACTGTACGCATACTTGATAATGTGGACTGTTAGTCCAAGAAAGCTGGTAAGTTTTTTGAATAAATACTCCATTAGATACCATCCAGTTTGAATGAGGTCCCTTTAGTAATTCTATATATATATATATATATATATGATATATATATATATATATATATATATATATATATATATATATATATATATATATATATATATATATATATATATATATATATATATATATATATATATATATATATATATATATATATATATATATATATATATATATATATATATATATATATGCAAAACACCTGAGTTCGAAAGGATATATTTGTATATGGGCGCCGATATCCACTTATACCTCACTTGCTAGCCATGTGGGTTAAGCGTCCACTGTAGTCCTGTAGAGTTCTTGTCCATCGCTGGTTTGAGCCCATGGGACGACAAACTTATTATCAACTAAAAATTCCCCTTCGGTAACATATATGAAAATATATTATTTCGAGGTAGAGCGAATTGGATATTAAAAGACGTTTGAAGCTTACTGATTGTATATGAATCACGGTGATGTGATAAAAGTCATATATATATATATATATATATATATATATATATATATATATATATATATATATATATATATATATATATATATATATATATATATATATATATATATATATATATATATATATATATATATATATATCAAAAGAACAGAAGTAGGCGACGGCCAGTGGTATACATTAGCGCGAAGGTGGACCATGGAAACGTATTCATCTCTACATAATTCTTTATTTCCAACGTTTCGTAATAAAAAGCTTTATTACATCATCAGGGAATCTGTTAAATAATGAATAAAATTACTTTAAAAATTGCTCTTAAAATCAATAAAATCCATAAAATACTTCACAGTTAAAATACAAGATAAAAAAACCGAAAAAACAAAAACAAAAAAAGACATAGAAGCAAAATCAAAGACCGCTAACCAACCTTATACCAAGAAGGCAGAAGACAGAATGCATAAGAAAAGTTAACTCAGGTACAGCTGAGTGGAGGAGGTCTGGGTATTTAACTAGAACTAGTTGTTTAATAAATAATGATTCCAGGATAGGCAGTTCGCATACATTAGTTGTTTGGCCTATGATACAGAAATCGTTTCTATCAATATATGTCTTACAAATTTTTCGAATGGTTTCTTATGCTTGAATGCTCGGGATTGGAGAGCCTACAGCCAGTCCGAAAACTTAATTCCCGATGAGAGTTGATTCTGACCCTCAGTAACCTCCTCGTGGGTACGACATATGTCCCAGAGCTATACTTAGGGCAAGTATACTTACTGTAAATACCACGTTAGAGGTTAAAAGAGGGTTTAATCGATCTTTGTATCTGAAAAAGGAACCAATCGTTAGTGGATTTTTAGGGATTAATTTTAGATTAATGGCACCATAATGTTTATGAACAATTTGTGCGAACCTTTGTCGAAAAGAATCATCATGTAAAATGGAAGTTTGGCATAAAAAGCTAATTTTGGTACTGTACAAGGTTTGGCGATATTTATGAATTGTTTGTTAAGAAACATGCGGAGCTTTTAAAAAACAAGTTCTGTGGGAAGCAATTATTCACAAAATATGCAGAAAGGAAACCAATTTCTTGATGGAAGGATTGCCAGTTCGATGTAATAAAAAAGCCCTGTGGAGGAGAGTAAAAATAGAGTTCAGTTTAAAGTCATAAAAACAAGAACTATAGTAATTGGATCCTAAACCAGTAAAAGTCTTCTTTCTAAAAACAGAAGTATTAAAAATCCATTATCCCTAGTAACAAGAACGTCTAGGAAAGGCAACTGATTGTTCACCTCTTTTTCTACAGTAAACTTAATGTTATTATGTTTAGTATTAACATATGCTAAAAACGAGTCAATATCACAATCATTCTTAAATAAGGCGAAGGTGTCATCAATATACCTACCATAAAAGAGTGGGTGGAACCTAAGTGGACATTCATCTAACATGCGCTCTTCCAGCGAGCACATGAAGATGTTGGCAAAAGTAGGACCCAAAAGGAGAGCCCATGGCTACACCGTCAGTTTGTTTAAAAAGTTTGCCATCAAAACAAAGGCGGTGTCCAGCACTGCCAGTTCTAAAAGAGTTTTAAAAAGACGTACGATTAAAATTGTTAAAACAGAAAACTGGTTCAGGAAAAAGTTTATGTAAGATAATATCGATAGTTTCTTCCACAGGAACATTAGTAAAAAGAGATTCAACATCTAAACTGGCCATTTAAAATTAGCGTCCTGTAATAAAACTTTATCCTTAAAAGAGTAAAAAATTGCCGAGAGTAAAATCATTTTAGTCAGCGGTTCTAAAAAGAGGTACCAAATATTTAGCTAACTTATAATTAGGTGTATTATATGATGCAAGATTGGTCTCATAGGTGTATTAGGCTTATGTATTTTTTGGGAGACCGTATAAAACTCCAAAGGATGATCCGGTGACAAACAAATCTTGGTATGTATTATCATCTATAATTTTCTCTTTCTTTAAAAGACGTAAAAATCTGTTTTATTTTGTCCTCAGTTGCTATGATATTGTGAAAATCAGGTGTTCCAATTTCAGTGAACTTACCTTGGTCTCTTAAGATAGCCAACATTTTTCACTATAGTCCGTTGATCTAATAGGACCGTTCCCTTCCCTTTGTCGGGTCTAGTAACAACCAAATCTTTTCTACTTGCCAGCTGTTTTAAGGTTAAATTTGGTTGTTACTAGACAGCTCTATATTAATTTTTATCAATATCTGTCTTCTGCCTTCTTGGTATACGGTTGGTTGTGGTCTTTGATTTTTGCTTCTATGTCTTTTTTTGTTTTTGTTTTGGTTTTTATCTTGTATTTTAACTGTGAAGTATTTTATGGATTTTATTGATTTTAAGAGCAATTTTTTAAAGTAATTTTATTCATTATTTAACAGATTCCCTGATGATGTAATAAAGCTTTTTATTACGAAACGTTGAAATAAAGAATTATGTAGAGATGAATACGTTTCCATGGTCCACCTTCGCTAATATATATATATATATATATATATATATATATATATATATATATATATATATATATATACATATATATATATATATATATATATATATATATATATATATATATATATATATATATATATATATGATATATATATATATATATATATATATATATATATATATATATATATATATATATATCATATACATACATACATATATATATATATATATATATATATATATATCTATATATATATATATATTATGTATATATATATATATATATATATATAGTATATATATATATATATATATGATATATATATATACTTATATTTATATAGGGCTGTATTATATATATATATATATATATATATATATATATATATATACTATATGTATATATATTAATCGACAATCAAACTTGCCCAACAAAGGAACTGTATATATTCATAGAAGTTCTAACGTTTACAGTTAATATGTAATCAGTTAATTGCTTTTATATTCCTGAAAAAAACAGTTAATACATATATTACCTGTTTCACTCAGGAATATACATAATATTTTAAATTTCAGTTATTATACATATTACCTGAAATTTCAGAAGCTTTTTTTATACTTATTCCCTAAACTGAAAATTTAAAGGGTGAAGTGAAAATATGGGAATACAATATGAAAAATAAAATACGATAACTCTTGATATTCATTTATTTCCAACACATTTTGTTCGTAAAACATGATATGTAAAAATCCAAGACAATACTAAAGTGACATTTTGTTACGCTTTGTTGTTACATGGCAGTTTAGAATGACATCTTGAGTTACATTTCAGCTGAGATTTAAAAGCATTTACATCTTTTTGTCTGACATCTTCTTGTTCCGTTACAATTACATCTCACAAAAACCTTGACCTCCACTCAAGTAGAAACCTCCTGGACTTCTTTTCTCCAGTGGGAGTGTCGTTTGCATATCCATATCTTCAATGGAGTACAGAACGTGCCCGCAAATGTCAAATTGATTTCTACTAAATTTTCCGTCTAGCACACCACTTTTGGTTGCAATTTTTGTTACAGCTCATGTGGATCTCTTTCAACAATGACTCCAATCAAATTTTAGGACCAGTTCTTCCTCGATCAACATTAGGGATTGAAACAGTGACATTGTCACCAACATTCTCTTCTGTCAGGACTCGTCGACTCCCTTTTCACCATTTTCTGGGCTTGTGGTTCCTGGGCTTCCCCTCGCTCTTTTTTTTTTCCAAAGACCTGATTACGAACAGTGACAGTGGAGAAATGGCTGGTGTATCAGGGCTTGCAGGGACTTCAGCAGGTGTCAGTGATGCTGATCCGGAAGTTTCATCTTGGACGACAAGCAACAGAGGCCCTGCTTCCTCTGGCCCATCCGGCAGAAAGTAGCAGTATCCAAAGCTGCTGTTTCTACAGGGTTGGTGTACTCAGCTAGCTGGTGTACCAGGGCTTGCAGTGACTTCAGCAGGCATCAGTAATGATGATCGAAAGTATCCAAACCTGGGCGCCATAACCGCTTGCTCTGAAAAACATGAATGTAATCAAATAAAATTAAAGATATCTAAGAAAAATAGACATAGACAGAGAGAGAGAGACAAGGCACAACACAGACTGAGAAGTTGGGGGGAAGCAAAATAATTGCATATTTACCCTCAAATAAATTCAGAAGATCTTCCTTTTCAGCTGCTGTTTCTGCAGCAAGGATTTCTTCCCGCTCAGAAATACCTGGCGCCATAACCGCTTGCTCCTGAAACATGAATGAAATCAAATCAAATGAAATTTTTATTTTTTATTTTCTTTTATTTTTTATTATTTTAATTTTATATAATTTATTAATTTATTTATTTATTTATTTATTTATTTATTTATTTATTTATTTATTTATTTATTTATTTATTGATATATATCTAGAACTTTGAAAATTATCACATATTTACCTCAAATAAATTCAGAAGATCTTCTTCCTTTTCAAGACGAGAAATAATTTCATCAGGCAAAGAAGATGTTGTCAGTCAATTTTGGCATCCGATCCAAATAATGCTGCAAACGGTGTTCTCTTAATCCCACTGTGGAAACTTGAATTTTTATGAAACTGGACAAATTTCAAACCAACAGTCCAGTCAGTGGTTTCATTGTCAGCAAGCCAGGCTGTCAGCATGTCCTTGATGTCAGCATTCGCTCTTTCTACTGACCCCTGGCTTTGAGGGTGCCTGGGCTTTCCATGGACCATAATAAGTGAGGGCCACATCACTTTCAATTCTTCGATGACTTGAGCAGTAAATTCTGACCCATTGTCACTTTGCAAAATTTGAGGAGCACCGAACAACAGAAAAAATGTCCAAAGTTGATAGGCTACCTCTGCTGCACGTTTTGATGTAAGGCGTCGAAGAACAATGAATTTTGTCAAATGGTCTTGGTACACCATAATCCATGAAAATCGCCCCCTTCATTGATTGCATATCAATGAGATCATTTATTGGCCTCGTGTTCCGAATTCTTTGGTAAGGATTGGTCGTACAACTGTCCTTAGTGGTAGGTCGTCTCTTTTTCTTCTGACACTCGATGCATCCACTTTTGAACTGGATTAATGGACTCTTTGTGTGATGTTTGCATACTTTTTCTGACAGATTTTTATCATTTTGTCTCGGTCGCCACCATGTCCTGTTCAAAATGTATTGCCAATTTTCAGAATACTAAATCTCCTCAATGAATACAAAGTGTACTGGTTCAGATTTTTCATCTTTGCGTTTTCTTATCAGTTTTTGAGTGTCACCACAGTTCAACAGCTCATATTTTTATTAGATAGTACTAGCAGTGGGCTTTTGACTTTCGTCTCTTGGCTGGTAATTAATTCATTTACTGTTTCCAAAATATTCATCACGTGTAATTAGCACTCTTTGTTTTTGCTATGCCACTTTTAGTTCTTCCACAAAATGTTGCTCCTTCAGATTCAGAATCCATTTTACAATCAGACTTAGAAGTTTTCACTACCAAGGTCTACAAGTCACACTGAAACAAAGAGAAATAAACAGAGAAATAAACAAAGAAGACGTGACAAAGGGCAGTAGTCAATAGTCATATTGTTAATAGGTCTATTGAGAGTGAGTAATTAGTAATTAGCACTCAAGAGTTATCGTATTTACAAATGTCACTTTAGTATCGTACTTTATTTTTTCATATCTTATTGTCATATTTTCACTTCACCCCTTCAATTTTCAGTTTAGGGAATATGTATAAAAAGACTCCAAATTTCAGCTAACATGTATAATAACTATAAATTTTTAGGTATTATGTATATTCCTGAGTGAGACAGGTAATATATGTATTAACTGTTTTTTCAGAATATACATATTAACTGATTATACATATTAACTATATACATATATACTGTGTGTATATAAGTATATATATATATATATATATATATATATATATATATACTTATATATATATATATATATATATATATATATATATATATATATATATATATGCTTCCCTTATATATATATATATATATATATATATATATATATATATATATATATATATATATATATATATATATATATATATATATATAT
>NC_089783.1:5769676-5784676 GCF_040412425.1 Macrobrachium rosenbergii | reverse complement strand
ATATCCATACTTAAAATAATTGATCTAAGGAGATAGTACATCATCATATATAGAAGGACACACTTAAAGGAAATAAATAAATGAGAAATAAAAACATACAACAGAAAAAGAAAAGAACTTTAACATCATATATATATATATATATATATATATATATATATATATATATATATATATATATATATATATATATATATATATATATATATATATATATAATAAAGGTGCCATTTGGCGTCCTGGCATCCTGAACATTTGGCGTCCTCAGGAAAGGGTGTTATCTGGCGTCCTCAATTATTACTATTATTATTATTATTATTATTATTATTATTATTATTATTATTATTATTATTATTTATTTTATTTTTATATTTTTGCTGAAGAAAATAGCATACATATATAAAAAAATATGTATTAAGTAGGTAAAAGGTGCCATTTGGTGTCCTGGCGTCCTGAACATTTAGCGTCCTCAATTATTATTATTATTATTATTATTATTATTATTATTATTATTATTATTATTATTATTATTATTATTATTATTATTATTTATTTTATTTTTATATTTTTGCTGAAATAAATAACATGCATATATAAAAAAATTATGTAGTAAGTAGGGTAAAAGGTGCCATTTGGCGTCCGTCCAATTATTAGCGTTATTATTATTATTATTATTATTATTATTATTATTATTATTATTATTATTATTATTATTATTATATTTTTAAACAGTTCACCAAAGTGAAAGCGCTGAATAAAAGCTCACACATCACCTTCTTAGATTTTGAGGTGCACAACATACAGCCGGAAGAAGAAGATGAAAACCCGAGAATCATTTCGAAGCAGAAAGCGTACGCCTATTGCTACGTCATCATCGATGGCAGAAGCGGCGAATACTGCGTACACAGAGTAGGTGTAGGTGAACAGTGTGTCGACGATTTTCTCGATAAAATTGTGAGAGACTGGGCCAGGTTATGTGAGAGGAAATTAAATGTGAAACAAGTTGAAAGATCCCTGCCCGTTTTAGTGCATAATTTATCATATGATGCCGCCCTCATCTTGAAAGAAGCGTCCGCCAAACACAACTTTGAAATTTTGAAACGCAATGGGGTACATTTTATGCACTGAAAACGGGTAACATCCGATTGATGGATAGTGTGAACATGATAAGAGGATCGCTATCCAGTCTCACTTCGAGCCGTATTAAACAGAAGGGGTCACTGGAAATCACACGTCGGATGTTATCCAAATATCCTGACGAGTATACCGAACTGGTTTTAAGTACGGGTAAACAGTATTACCCTTATGATTATGTCACAGATTTCAACGTGTTAAAAAAAACGGGTGTCCCTTTTAAAGTGCATTTCAATTCCTCACTGACGGGGGAAAGCTTACCCGACGAAGGATACGAGCAAAGTGTGGAAGGCTGCAAAGTGTACTAACCTGCTTGATCATACCATTTTATATTTGGTTATGGATGTGGGATTATTGAGCGATGTTTACTCAGCTTGGAGGAATGCCGCTTACGCGCAATTTGGATTAGACCCGATCTATTATTTAACCTCTGCCTCTCTTTCTCTCTAGATGCATTTCTTCACTCTTCGCGAACGTACCTCCCCCTAATTGCTGACGGGGAAACTTACCAGTTGATCTCCAACAACATTAGGGGCGGTTTCTGCAGTCTAGTCCAAAGACACGCCATAACCAACAATCCCGAGTTAAATCCTAATTTTAAAATGGGTGACAAACAATCATATATATTATATGTTGATTTCACTAGTCTTTATCCCACAGTCATGAGCAGATATAAAATGCCTCTGGATGAAGTAACGGAGCTCTCCCCCGCCGAACTTCAGAGTTTTATCGCCAGCGATATAACGAGCATCAATTCGCAGGAGAATACAGTTACTTCATCCTCCTCGATACCAAGAAGGTTAGAGACGATGTCGCCCTCCGGAATGATGACTTCCTTCTTTGCACCATATGAACGTGACTTTCCAACACCTCTCCCCATACACTAAAGTCTATTGGAAAAATTCAATGTGAAGCTGCCTAAGAAGAATGTCAAAATGGTGGGTACACATTTGCCAATGTGCAACCATCTGATCTGTCTTCTTTTACAGACGCTGATAAGACTCGGGTTATAAGTGGAGAGGATAAGGAAAGTTTACAAGTTCAAGCAGGGATATTATTTGAGGGAATACATCACTGAGAATGCAGAGAGGAGAGCGAAAGGAACGGACCCCGACAAGAGGAACACCATCAAAATCTTGATGAATGGTCTTTTTGGTGTAACCATTAAAAATCCTTTAAACTATTCCACCAGGACTGTTGTTACCACCAACGAAACCTCGCTACTTAGAATTGTGTCTAAGCACACGTACAAATCTTTTGAGAGGTTGGAATAATATCGGTACATTGTGAATCACTGCAAGGAGACTGTCACAGCTGAATCCCCGATCTTTATCGGATTCAGCATAAATCTGAAAAGGACATGATGTACAAGTTCCGCTACGACGTTCTTTAAAAACTGTATGACGGGAGAGTTGCTTTGTACACTGACACCGACTGTTTGATCTTCTCCTGAAACGGACGATCTCACACGCGAATTGAAGGATGTGCTCAAACCCCATTTGATTTGAGTAACTTCCCTAAAACTCACATAGCGTATGACAGTTCGCGCCAGAAAACTCGGACTCGTTAAAGACGAAACAGGAGCTGAACTCATCAGAGAATTCATCGGTGTTAAACCTAAAGTGTATTCTTACGAAACACAAAACCGTCGGTGCAATACTTTAAAGGGGATTCAAAGTTGCAGCCAAAAAACCATTAGCCATAGTCAATACCTGGATGTAATAAAAAATAATGAGATTACGCACACTACAGTGCACAATTTGCAGATGATGCCACCCAGCAGAGAGAGGTAGCTCTATGTCCTTTAGAGGACAAGAGATATTACCTCTCTCCATTTAAATCTTTCGCTCAAGGACATCCACAGATTGCAGCGAGCGAGTTAGAGGAAGCCGTTAGCGAAGATGATGACACATTTCCTCGAGCACCATCGCCGCCCTTCCCTCCACCTATGCCAAGTACATCCAGAATTCCCGATGTACAACCTTGTACTCTGGCGATTCAGTACCCCCGGATAAAAGGCTGTTCTAAAAGACGGAGAGTGGACAGCAAATTGATGGATGAGCAACAGCAGCAACAGCAGCAGCAACAGCGGCAGCAGCTGTTGCAACCTGCATGGGCTGAGCTGATGCCCTTCACACATGCCAAGAAAAGACGGCTGAGCTTTAGTAGACGTGTGAGAAGAATGTACAGTTTTCAATTAATGTAAATATGTACCATCGTAAGAGTATACACGTCACTCACTTATCCTAAATGCCTTGTTTTGTATTGTATATATATATATATATATATATATATATATATAATATATATATATATATATATATATATATATATATATATATATATATATATATATATATATATATATATATATATATATATATATATATATATATATATATATATATATATATATATATATATATATATATATATAATATATATATATATATATATATATATATATATATATATATATATATATATATATATATATATATATATCGCATATATATGTATATATATATATATATATATATATATATATATATAATATAATAATATATATATAATAATATATATCATGTGCGTGTATGTGTAATTTTCAAATAATGTATATATGTTTTAAAAAATCACTCACTCTGAATAAAAAAAAATGCGCTTGTATATACCCATCACCAGCTAGAAAATATACACATGTATATGCCCTGTAATATATACATATGTCAATAAAAACGTTATTTATTAAAATCCATTTTCTCTACAACCTTCATTTTCCTCTACAACCTTCACCTTAATATATAACAACACGCAGATCATCGCATCCTCTCAGTACACCTGATTTAAACATGGAAACTGGTCCTTTCCAAGGAGATCTCTTAAACCTTTTCGCTGTTCCTGCGCCGATTATCATAGCGGGTTTCAGCAATAGTGGCAAATCTGTGTTGTGTCAAAACATAATAAAAATGTATGAGGCTAACTTTCACTGTATTTTATATTGTGGGGTAAGAGAACACCCTCTGGGAAGTCAGCACACCATAAGCACCAAATTAAAAGTATCCAAAGAGATATTGAACCCTTTCGATTACACGGAAAGACTGGTGGTAGTAAAGGACTGTTATTTGTACTTGGTGATTGTTTTTTCGAAGCTAGCGACAATAAATTCGTGACCCAAATTCACCGCCGGACGACATTCGAATATATCGGTGATCTTCATAACCCAGAACGTGTTTCACTCGGATAAATTCAGTAGGAGCATCAGTCTCAGTTGTTCCCATTACATCCTCATGAAGAATCGTGACATTGGTCAAATTGAAACTTTGGGTAACCAATTGTTCGGTCGGCGGAGAGGTGTGGAGCTTTCTGACCTATACAAAAAAGCTTAAACGCATAACCGATACGGTTATCTATTAGTAGACTTTGCACCGTCAGCAACTAAATTGTTGCAGCTCAGAACGAATATTCTTGGAGAGACCGAATATCAAATCGCGTACAAACATGACTGAAGAACAGTTACGACTGCTTAGGGATTTATATGGCAATGTGACACAACCATCATGTTTCAGCGGTATGAATGCACTACTCAAAGCAGCGAGGAAGGTAGACAAAAACGTGACTAGAGCGGACGTCGTTAATTTTTTAAAGAGTCAACCTTCATATACCTTGCACAAGAGCTCGCTCAAACGTTTCCTTAGAAGGAAAATCATATCAACTAAACCTCGAGCAGCGGCCAGCACGGATTTGGCGGACATGTCGAAACTGGCTCGACACAATGAAGGTTACAAATATCTCCTAATTTTCATTGATCAATTTTCGAGGTTTTTACGCATTCTTCCCTTGAAAAAGAGGGATGGCCTTACTGTGTGTAATACGCTAAAAACGTTTAAAGAATCTAGAGATTTTTCAGGTCTGTCTCACCTGAACAGTGATGAAGGTAGGGAATTTATTAACCGGCATGGAAGGAATTATCTGAAAAGTAAAAATGTATTGTTATATAGCGTCTATTCGTGGGAAATTAAAGCTTCTATAGCTGAACGGGTGATAAGAACTATTAAAAACCGCATATACAGATACCTCACACACAACAACACGTTGAAACATATCGATGTTCTGCGAGACATAATTAACAGTTATAACAACTCACCGCACAAGAGTTTGGGGCAGGGGCGCATGCCCGAAGAGGTGCACGCTATGAGAAGCGAAGCGGACATTAAAAGTCAATTCTCGAGAATGTATAAAAACGCTTTTCCCACAGCGAATCACGTCACTTCATCCTTGAACGTTGGAGACACCGTACGTATAGCTGACGAAAACCGGAACGCTGTTTTCAGGAGGGGTATACTGTTGAAAAACACTAGAAATTTTTTAAATCAAGAAGCTCGTCACTCTGCAAAATCTCACAGTTTACATCTTAGAAGATTGAGCGGGAGACGAAATAACAGGCACATTCTACAGAGAAGAATTAATACCTACCGAATTACCCGAAACTTATGACATCACCATCTTAGACAGGAGGAGGAGAGGCAGCAAAACGCAGTATTGTGTCAATTGGAAGGGTTATCCTGCACAATTTAATTCGCAAATTGTGCGGACATGAGTTGTAAAAAGGAGGTTTCAATACGTAAAAACAAAGGTTTTATTTTATTCATCTTTCGTTTATCCCCCTCTGAGAGGAGTAGAGTAATTCCCAACATTAAGCAAAGCATTTATCACCACCATATCTGAAATTTTCAGAAATTTTCTTCGTGGTAATCTGACCAGAGAAAAAAACATTTATTAAAAAACTCGGAAGGTGCAAGAGAGAGCTCCGTCAAATATCCTTGAAATCTACATCATTAACGAAGAAGAAGATATTGAAGAGTCGCAAAGGCGGCGCCATTCTATCCGTATTACTTCCTTTAGCAGCTAGTTTGATAGGAAGTCTTTTTTAAAATAGGAAAAAAAATAAAAAGAAAATAAAACAAAATGAAGGAATTCTACAGTGTACCAGCTATCATATATGAGAGGTTGACAAAAGGTCGGGAAACATGCGTCAACAGCAATAATGTTAATAACCATAGTAATAACGTTAAAATCAATGCCGACGGCGAAGACTGCACTGATGGCGGAGGAGGAGGGGAGGGGAGGGTGGGTTAATGCGGGGGCGGGTGTTGCACCCATTCCTCTTAACGTGCAGAGAAATGTAAATTTTCCAGCAAATGCCAAAACAGTTACACCTCCACCTCATATACCTCCTGTCGAGGACGATCGTGTGAATAAGGGAGAACAGCTAATTTTAAAGCTCAACCGCGGGGTTACCCGCAAAAGAGTTAATCCTGACCTGACTGGCATTTTTCCTATATTATTCAAAGATCATCAAATACCATATGTGACTGTCTTGTTAACCACTTGCATATATATATATATATATATATATATATATATATATATATATATATATATATATATATATATATATATATATATATATATATATATATATATATATATATATATATATATATATATATATATATATTATTATATATATATATATCATATTATTTTTTTTTTTTTTGCCTTTGACAATCACAATTGATGTCACCCCTGGGGCATCTTCGCCAACAAAGCATCACTGAAATGGGGGTTTAGTTTTACCAGGGATGGGCCGTTCCCCATTCTTCGCTCTGTTAGCTAGCCAGGAGCCTACGGCGTCTCTGTTTTTTTGTGAAAACAGATGATTCCTATGAAATTCGGGATGAAATTAAAATATATATCCATTAAATTTTCTCTCAGAAAAAAAAAAAAACTAGAAAACGAATCACTATATAAACACACACACACACACGTTAAAAGAAGTTGAGTGATTGAGGCATATCGTGTCGACCTTCCGGGAACTCTCACAAGACTGGCTCCAGTGTCTCCAGAGAATCCCCGGCCCTTGCTTACGGAGCCTCATCTTCTAGCGGAGCTTTATTTATTTATACACACAATTATACATAATTATACATACATATAGTTAGAAAAAGAGATGAAGAATTATTCCAAATCATTGCCATCTGCTGGAAGTCCCTGACATTCCTGGGAATCCCAACAATTCCCGAAGACTGGAGCAGCTCAGTGGAGACGAAAATGTATCTGGAATCCAGATGCATCACGTGTCCGATTACAAATCTTGGGATAAATCAGACAGTTCATCCGTATGGAGCGGACTCTCCTTCTTTGTGAAGACAGATGATCAGTTTCTAGAAAACGAGGAAACCAGGTCAACGCAGACGTAGGAGACATGAGAAGGAAGAGCTTCGAGCGGGAAGTCTCCTCTTGCCATTGGATACCTCGACGTGGGGAAGCAGTGATAACGATTTCACATATTCGTCAGTGGCAACCTCTGGCGTGGCCTAAAATCCCATGAGTGCAGTGCCTACCACATATGCGGAATTGATTTTCCCACCTTCTGAGGATTGTAGTGTGGCAGGAACTTACGCATCGAGGAACACCTTCAGCACTGGCGTGTTTCCTACAGTCAGCAGCGAAATAACTGGTTTCGGGACTCTGCATAGGAATCATCTGTTTTCACAAAAAAACAGAGACGTTGTAGGCTCTTGGCTAGCTAACAGAGCGAAGAATGGGGAAGGGCCCATCCCTGGTAAAACTAAACTCCCATATCAGTGATGCTGTGTTGGCGAAGATGTCCCAGGGGTGAGATCAATTGTGATCGTCAAAGGCCGCCCCCCCCAAAAAAAAAAAAAAAAAAATATATATATAATATATATATATATATATATATATATATATATATATATATATATATATATATATATATATATATATATATATATATATATATATATATATATATATATATATATATATATATATATATATATATATATATATATATATATATATATATATATATATATATATATATATATATATATATATATGTATATATATATATATATATATATATATATATATATATATATATATATATATATATATATATATATATATATATATATATATAATATGAGTCAAAATTTTTTCATCACACAGTGATTTATATACAATCATGAAGCTACAAACGTCGTTTAATATAAAATTCACGCTACCTCCGGGAATATCTCCGATGGAGAATTATCACCGAAAGGAATTTACATAAGTGATAAATGAATTGGTACCTGTCGGGACACGAACCCTTGACACGGGCCTATTCAGCGACTCCAGTAGACGTTACCACTACGCCATCTTGATGGCGTAGTGGGTGGTAGCGTCTACTGGAGTCGCTGAATAGGCCCGTGTCAAGGGTTCGGGACAAATTGGCGTAGTGGTAACGTCTACTGGAGTCGCTGAATAGGCCCGTGTCAAGGGTTCATGTCCCGACGGGTATCAATTCATTTATCACTTATATAAATTCCCCTTCGGTGATAATTCTCCATCGGAGATATTCCCGAGGTAGCGTGAATTTGATATTAAGCGACATTTGTAGCTTCATGATTGTATATAAATCACGGTGTGATAAAAAAAAAAATTATCATATATATAATATATATATATATATATATATATATATATATATATATATATATATATATATATATATATATATATATATATATATATATTCATATATATGAGAATGACGAATCGAAGGTTAAATCGAAAAATAAATATAACAAGGATGTGTGTGATCTTCTTTAATTCATTAACCTTTTGAGCGTTGGCATGCATGCACACATTCTCTCTCCTCTTGCATTTTTTTTTTTTTTTCAGGAATGGCGGGCATTGTTCCTAACGTGCCTGGGACGGGAAACAAGGTTCCTGTCTTCTCCTATATCGCGGGTATCTCAGAATTGTTCCCGAATGTGAACAGACGTAGGATTATAGAGAGCTCGATTAATTCGAAGGAAAGGTTGGATTTCACACCAAGTAACAATTCAGTAAATCGAATCCTGACTGATAGCTATATCGAGTTTCGTATTAAAGGTATTACCGGTTCCTTCTTGGATTTATCGAGTATACATTACAGCGACCAGGGCCGGCTTGCGGCTAGCAGACGATGTAGATATTGCACTGGTTAACGGTATAAGTAATACGCTTTTTAAATCCGTCTCTGTTTTCTTGAATGAAAAGTTGGTGGAATCGTGTCCTGTTTTTAACTATCAATCATACATAAAAATGCTCAAGAGCGTTAAAACGTGCCATTTGGCGTCCTGGCGTCCTGAACATTTGGCGTCCTCAAGAAAGGGTGTCATTTGGCGTCCTCAATTATTATTATTATTATTATTATTATTATTATTATTATTATTATTATTATTATTATTATTATTATTTATTTTATTTTTAAATTTTTGCTGAAGAAAATAACATGCACATATAAAAAAAATTATATAGTAGGGTAAAAGGTGCCATTTGGCGTCCTCAAGAAAGGGTGTCATTTGGCTTCCTCTGTTATTATTATTATTATTATTATTATTATTATTATTATTATTATTATTATTATTATTATTATTATTATTATTATTATTATTATTGTTCATTTTATTTTTATATTTTTGCTGAAGAAAATAGCATGCATATATAAAAAAAAATTATGTAATAGGAATCAAACTCTTATCTATAGACCGAGATTAATAACAGATAGTTTAGTACAGTTCAACTCTTATAAGTCACACAGCTGTTGTTGAGTCACGCAGTGGGTCTCTCTAATATCAGTTCATATCAGTTCAGCAAGGTGTCTCCTCCTCCTAATCAGACTCTTATCGATAAAGTGGGATTAATAACAGATAGTTTATACTGGTTCAACTCACCAGTCATACAGCAGTTGATGAGTCATGCAGTGGGTCTCTCTCATATCAGTTCGGGGCCTTGGTACCTTTTACCCTACTTACTACATAATTTTTTTTATATATGCATGTTATTTTCTTCAGCAAAAATATAAAAATGAAATAAATAATAATAATAATTGAGGACGCCAAATGACACCCTTTCTTGAGGACGCCAAATGTTCAGGATGCCAGGACGCCAAATGGCACCTTTTACCCTACTTACTTCATAATTTTTTTTATAAGTGCATATTATTTTCTTCAGGAAAAATATAAAAATAAAATTAATAATAATAATAATAATAATAATAATAATAATAATAATAATAATAATAATAATAATAATAATAATAATAATAATAATAATAATAATAATAATAATAATAATAACTGAGGACAACAAATGACAGGCCTTTCTTGAGGACGCCAAATGGCACCTTTAACCCTACTTACTGCATAATTTTTTTATATATGCATGTTTTTTTCTTCAGCAAAAATATAAAAACCAAATAAATAAATAAATAAATAAATAAATAATAATAATAATAATAATAATAATAATAATAATAATAATAATAATAATAATAATAATAATAACACCCTTTCTTGAGGACGGCAAATGTTCAGGACGCCAGGACATAAATGGCACCTTTTACCCTCCTTACTACATATTTTTTTTATATATACATGTTATTTTCTTCAGCA
Organism: Macrobrachium rosenbergii; assembly: GCF_040412425.1. Classification (NCBI taxonomy): domain Eukaryota; kingdom Metazoa; phylum Arthropoda; class Malacostraca; order Decapoda; family Palaemonidae; genus Macrobrachium; species Macrobrachium rosenbergii. The sequence continues at coordinate 5,774,030 of NC_089783.1, read as the reverse complement.
AAAATAGAAAAAAGTTAATAATAATAATAATAATAATAATAATAATAATAATAATAATAATAATAATAATAATAATAATAATAATAATAATAATAATAATAATAATAAATGAGGACACCAAGGACACCCTTTCTTGAGGACGCCAAATGTTCAGGACGCCAGGAAGCCAAATGGCACCTTTTACCCTACTTACTAAAATTTTTTTATATATGTGTAGTAGGGTACTCCGCCAGAGTATCCCCATCTTACGTTTGATTGTGTAGACTGACTTTAAAACGCAGTCAGAGAAATTGTTTTTGCATCTTCAATGCTGTTCCATGGTTGTGACATGAGTTTATCGTCTTGGGAATAGTAAAGTTCTTCTGTAGGATTTAGACAAACTCCATAATGGGTTTTCTTTGTATTCTGGAAAGGTTTGTACAACAGAATAACAATGGTCTACACAGGATGGCTTCCCATGTTGATCTCTATCTAAGCTTTCATACTTGCATCACAACAAGACTTATCACTTACACACACACGAACACACACATGACCTCGTTCCAAGGATTCTCATGACTTACGTGACAGCCCACAGCTCCGACTAAAAAGAGGACGCTGAGTTTATGCTGACATATGCTGACATACTGTCTATAAAACACCCCGGATGCCTGATGACCGACTCTCAGCCAAACTGTGATTTCAGTCAATAGCTCTCTTCTCATGTCTTACAGGACATATAAGTCCAGTTCTTAATGAATGGAACTATGATTCGTCCCTGACATATCATGTTCTTCAGCAAAAAATATAAAAATAAAATAAATAATAATAATAATAATAGTAATAATAATAATAATTTTCAATAATAATTGAGGACGACAAATGACACCCTTTCTTGATGACACCAAATGTTTGCCAGTGCCAGTATTTCCCTTATATTCTTTATATATGTGTCATATTTATCCAGTGCCATATTACAATATCCGGTGTTCAATATATATAGTAAAGTGGTTATTCATTCCTCGAGTCTTTGCATTATAATTTACAATAGGTGCAAACTCAGAGTCCTAATTACCCTTTGTTTATTGAATTGATCCTTTACTGGAGTGCCTGATTGTAAATTTCTCTTGCAGATCAAAGGGATCATTTCGATCTGTGGACTTTCTTGAACTGATGTCCGGATAAAAGGGCCTTTAGGTCAAGACCCCAGTTAGAAGGATCTTCAGGCGTTGCCTGAATTTTCTTTAACGGGCCGCCAGGTTTGACCACCTGGCAAATATCGTTTTCAGTCTGGCTGCGTTTAAAAGGGCTTTTGCAAATATAAGGTCTTTAATTTACATGCAGTAGCAGTCGTAGCCAGTTTATGAAACATTTACTTAGAGAGATTTCATTCCCCCCCTCCCACCCCCGCCCCCTCCGACTCCTTTCCAGTCATTCGAGGGACACCGTGCATCGAGTTTCCCTTTCCATCAAGTCAGAACTCCAAGGCCAATGTAAAGAAAAAAGTTTTTTTCACTTCTTTAAAATACAGTTTATCCAGTGCCATTTACAATGTCCGGTGTTCAAGAGTAAAGTGGTTATTCATTCCTCGAGTCTTTGGCACCCTCAGTGCAAACTCGAGTCCTATTCAGTGTGAAATTGATCCTTTACTGGAGTGTAATGTGTAAATCTCTCTTGCAGAGGGACCTATTAGCAGTGGACTCATCTTGAACTGTGCCTTGCCTTTAGTCAAGACCCCAGTAGAAGGATCTTCAGGCGTTCCAAGCCCTTTATCAGTTTACTTATCCATTTTCACTTCTAATGCTTTCTTCTGCAAATATAATTCTTTAATTTATCCCAAGTGTTTATGTAACATTTCCTTATGAAGTAGAGCCTTCAGCTCCTAAATTCCCCCCTTTTCTTTGTTTTTTTCGATTTCCCTTTCCGTAAGTCAGAACTCCAAGGCCAATGAAAAAAAGTTTCCGTTGCCGGCCTGTAAAAATACCATAAGCCCAGGGAAATACGTAAAAATATATATATATACATACACACACACACACACACACACACATATACATATATATATATATATATATATATATATATATATATATATATATATATATATATATATATATATATATATATATATATATATATATATATATTTGTCCCATATATTTTGGAATTTTTCTCATATTCACAAATGTTAAGCTACAAATGTTGTTGAACTGAAAATTCACCCAACCTCAGAATAATACATCGATGGAGATTTCATAAGTAATAAGTGATCCGTCTGCAGGGAGTCTTGAATCACCGAATGGCTGGGAACCAACAACTTTTCAGTGATGCTAACCCCTATATCATTTAGGTTTCTGTATTTCAAGTCGATATCGATCAACTTCCACCATGGTTCGAGTCCCCCTGGCGTTGGATTGCATATCACTTATAAATTCCTCTTCGGTCTATTTTCCGAGGTTGAGTGAATTTAATATAAAAAATGACATTTGCAGCTTGATGTTTATATATATATATATATATATATATATATATATATTATATATATATATATATATATATATATATATATATATATATATATATATATATATATATATATATATATATATATATATATATATATATATATATATATATATATATATATATATATATATATATATATATATATATATATATATATATATATATATATATACATATATATATATATATATATATATATATATATATATATATATATATATATATATATATATATATATATATATATATATATGTATGTGTGTGTGTGTGTGTGTGTGTGTGTGTGTATGTGCTTGTGTCTGTGAGATTTCAGAAAGGCACATTGGAGGTGTCATAGACGGCAAAATCTCTGTTTCAATATATTCGATCAAAATGTTCGACCTACTAGCGGATAATTAAATGGAAAATTTCACTACAACCATTTTCCGTCTTTTAAACTTTATGACAATATAACGTGGCTTAGATGCAGGGATAACATCTTTACCCTCTGAATGATAGGTGGAGAGACGTCAAAGAATTTTCCAATATAGTAAATACGCCAATGCCAACCATGACATTGAAAAGAGAATGGATAAAAAACGGTGCAGTTGCTTTTCTTGGATGTTTTATTCATGAGAGAACTGACAAAATATAGACACGCTGTTCATGGGAAGCCCACTTCAGATGTTTCCTACACCCACTTCCCAAATCAAAATGTTGTTATATTAAAGAACAGTGTTGTCTGCAGTCTATTTCCTGGAGGGCTTAGGATATGATTACAAAGGTTTACGGAAAGAGAAGCTTATATAGTTCGTCAACATCTGACCCAGTTCCTCTATCTGTCATAGATTTTCAGAAGACTATCAGTAAAGCGAACAAATATGTTACAAGGGTCATACAAAAAAGGTTAAAAAAAAAAAATAACTAATCACCTCAAATCTGACACCTTGTTTATTTTTAATATCCCAAATCTATTGGTAGTGAACCTATTATTTGCATATTTAAAATTGAAAAAAAGACAGAAGCCAGTATTAATAAAATTCCACGCAACAACTACTGTATATAAAAAATTTTCGTTGGGGAGACCAGTTGAACCATTTCACAAAGATTGACAGAGCATACAAGATTACTATGCAATATATTGTTCAACGGCCTCGGGGATTTTCAAACATATGAGGGATACTGGTCATACCGTAAACCTGGCATGGGGCTGATTTTTTTCAAAAATACCCTTACAAAAAAAAAAAAAAAATAAGAATCCCGCTATCGTCAGTCAAACTGAGAACAAGAATCTGTCAGAAGGACGCTGGATATCGGATTTTACGAACGAGTTAATCGTAGGACACATTCTCAAGAGTGTTCCAGAGAATACGACCACCAGACTCGACCGAAGCGGCAGGGGTACAACTACGGCATAAGAAAATTGCCTTTTCCAATTTCACCGACGTCGTTTCCACACTTATTTGTTCCATATAAATTCTCTCGTTAGCCTACTTACCAACTGCATGCATTAACCTGTGACAAGGATCGAAGTATTGTTCAATGAAATACATGGTTATGTCGTGGGAAGAATGGTTTTATGAGCTTCAAAAATTTCAAACAACATTTAAATTGCAGTAAAACAAGTCACGCATATTCAAACACAATTATATACATATACACACAAACACACACAACACACACACACACACACACACACACACACACACACACACACACACACACATATATATATATATATATATATATATATATATATATATATATATATATATATATATATATATATATATATATATATAGTGTGTGTTAGTGTGTATTAAATGCATCGTATATGACAATAGGTTCCTCTGACCATGAGCATTTAATC